>NC_056744.1:825292281-825522281 GCF_019279795.1 Protopterus annectens
AAGAATTCAAAAAAATATTTTTTTCTTTTTTTTTTTGCAGGGAAGCAAGCTCCCCTGCACCCAAGGCTGCCCGCAGGCAGGTGCAAGGGGGTGCACTTGCACCCACCTGGAACCAGGCTGGCTGAGAAATTTATTTTAATTAAAAAAAAAAAATGTATTTTTTTTTTAATGGGCGTTCCTCTTTAAGAACGCCCTTTGCATCCCGTCCAGTCGCACAGATGCAACAGGTGTTTGCAACCTGTTTTCGTCTTCTGTGTCTGTGCGACTCAGGGAGGGCTCCTACTAGTGTGTCAAGTGTAGGTGCATTTCTTTCAGTGTGTTCTGGTACCTAGAGCCGGTTTTCTGTTCTTGGAAATAAAAAATCCCAACCTGCAGATCGCACAACTCAAGTTCTTGTTAACCGTGTTGGCAGGATGTAAAAGTGAAGACAGAGTTAATGGAAGCTGTTAAAGAAAACAGTGAATGTTCTAATTTGCAGAAAGATCATCTATCTGCATAGTCATGAGGCCTGACTGGAGCCTGCCATTTGAGTAGAGTGTGCATGCTTGTCTGGGGAGTTTAATGAGACCTTGGGACCAACAACAGGGTGAGAGATGGGCAGTTGTGAGAAAGGGATACAAGCTCTGGGCATTTTAAAATCGTATTTGTGTAAAATAAATGCAGTTCTGCATTGTTAATGTTGACATGTAGTCTGCTAGCTTTTTAATTTGTGTAAGATTTCATTACTTGATCTTTCAAGAAAGGACATTAAACTATCCCAACTGATCGCTTCTATGTGTTGCTGGTGAAGGATATGTAAATTAAGAAACATAAATAGCTTAAAATGTATTTTATGCATATTCCACTTTTGCTCAGTGTATTTTAAGATGTTTGCTTACTGTTAAAATAAGTACTGTTAAACTAAGCACAGCTATGGAATATCTGACTAAAGGTGTTGGAGGTATGTGTAGTTTTTTTTTATGGAGATAGCAAGGCAGGAAGGGCAGTACTCTGTAAACTGCATTATGTTTCACTTGATAGTGACATATGGACGGTGTTTACAGAATAGCACTGGTGGGTGAGATGCTGTTTACTTCCAAAACAAATCACATGTAAGCTTTAGGTCATTGTATGAAGTAAAAACTAATTAAATGCATATATCTAGTACTTTACTGTAGCTTTTCCACTTTTGAATTGTCTGTTTTTTTTTTTTTTTGGTACTATTAGTGGTTGAATAAGTTAGCTCTTATTTATAGTGGTTAAAATGGTTAGGTGATGCAGACATTAACATATGCATCTGAATATATGATAAAACTGTTTTTCTGGTTAAAAATATATATAATCTACTTGTGTGCGTACCTTGTCTGTAAAGGAAGTGCTTTGAGATTTCCATTACTATAGTGACCTTATGCATTTTTCCTGACTATAGCTACAAACAAGATATTTTCAAAGTGTCTCATTGTTAACATGTATTTTGTAGTGTGAATGTGTAACATGCATGGAAGGCCTAAAAGTGTACAAGTACTGACCACTCAATGCTATTTATGCATTTTTAAATACTCTTTAAATGCAGTAAAAATGCTGCTCTCTTGGTCCATTTATAGCTTTGAGTGGTGGTTTTTAATTTCTGTACTTGCGCTATATTAGAATTTGTGTTGTAGGCTGTGTACACTGCTTTTTGTATTTATTCCTTTTAACAACCTAGATTGTTACATCAGTCAAAACTCAGTGCAAATTGTATTACAACTTTTAAGGCTGTTACATGTTTCCAACTCTAATGAACAGCAGATGCGGGGTGGTATCCAACGAGACGGAGCCCGAATAATGGAAAAATTCTTTACTCAATCCAATGATCAAAATGAAGTACAAATACACATAAAGTCACAGTTTAAAAATGATAAAACAACAAGTTAAGCGCTTTCGTCAATACTCAGACTTCTTCAGAACAGTGAATTGCTGGCTGATAACTCCTTAAATACACACCCAGTCAATTAGTAAAATATTACCCCACATCATTTCCTTTCAATTAAGAAACATCACAGGAAGTGTAAGGTAGTAGTGAATACTCCCCTGTTTGCAAGTACACAAAAAGTCAACTAACCAAATGTTAAATCAATAGTGTCACTTGTAAAGAATGTTATAAGGCAAAAATACCAATGACAATATAAATAAATCATAACATAAATAACTGTTTAAGTTTCAAAAGTGGTGCTATAGAAATTCTATCATTAAGACCTGGAGGGGAGTATGCATTCAGTCTGATCTGCCACTTTAACTCAATGTACTCCAAATATTCCTCAACAGGTCTGCCCCTTTGTCCCAAATCAACTTGTTCAAGAATAAAAAAACTACAACTGTGATTACTTTGGTCATTAATATGCCTAAATAAAGCATTCTTCATATTTTTTTGCTTGTTGTCATATAAATGTTGGTAGACTCTAAGTCTAAAAGCATTTTTTGTTTTCCCCACATAATAACTTTTGGCAGTTTTTACATACTGCAATATAAACAACCCCCTTAGTATAGCAAAACATTTTCTTTTTATTAGTAATGGATCCAAAATTCTTAAGATTAAATTTGTCTGTATCCATCATGAAAGGGCACTGGGGACATCTACCACATTTATACGTGCCACCTCTAGTGAGATTAGGTTTGCCTTTTTCAAGTAGTCCTTTTATTGATGTACTCTTTTTATAAACTATAGTGGGTCTCTTACCTATCTTGTCCAAGACCCCAATGTCATTATCAACACCGTTCCAATATTTATGTATTATGTATTTGATTTCTTCAAAATCTGCAGAATATGTGAGTGTCAATGCATGTGTAAAAATAGTATTATTGTGCCTCACATTGTTGTGGCCATCCCTATTGCCCAATAGGGCTCTAAAGTGTCCACTGGTCCTCTTATTTATAACTTCCTGAATGATGTTTGATAGAAAAGGCTCTGGATAACCTCTTCTCTGAAACATATTGGACAAATTGTCACATTCCTTGGTAAAGTCATAAATGTCAGACACCATCCTGGCCAATCTAACACATTGGCCCTTGACCAGGGCCTTCTTCTGGTGCAAAGGATGTGCACTAGTAAAATGTAATAATGTGTTAGAATAGGTTGGTTTCCTATATAGTTGGGAAATAAAACAGTTGTTCACATAATCTTTCTTTATGGTGATGTCCAAATAATGAATATAATCTAGATCCTTGACCATAGTAAATCTCAAAAAACTGGTGGTACTGTTCATGTACGAAAAGAACCTATTCAAATCTTGTTCTGATTGATTCCAAAACAGGACAATATCATCAAGGTATTGCCCATACAATACCCATGAAGTCCTGAATTTGGAGTTAAAAATGTATTGATCTTCCCAATGTGCTAAGACAATGTTGGCGAAGATTGGTGCACAACATGCATCCATGGCAACTCCAAGCCTTTGTTTAAATAAATGTCCTTCAAATGTAATGAAATTATTTTCCAAAACCATCTCCATACAAGTACGGATGGTCAAGATGGTGTCATGATTCAGTGACGAATTACTGCATAGAAACTCATAGAACCAGTCCAGACCTATATCATGTGGTATAACTGAAAACAGGTCACAGACGTCAATAGTCACCAGGATGAGGTTACTGTCATACATATTCTGATTGACTTTACCAAGGAAGTCCCATGAGTCCTTAATTATAGTAGTCCGATTATCAAGGACCCCCTTAGTCATACTGTCAATGTATTTTGCTATGTTTCCAACTCTGTTCTGTGGTGCTGCTGTTGAAACTTTTATGTGAGGCTAGAGCATAGTAGCACTGATCAATGCTTAACACAGGGGATTACGATTGGATTTCGGATAATAACTAGCTTGCTATTTGAGGCATGTACCCTATGGCATATACCTCCCTAAGCATCTAAAGCAACTTGAGAGCCCTCAATGTTTCTTCTCTAAAAAGATCTCAGGTCTGAGTACCCTTAGCCATTCTGATAGACTAAATGCTTTGCCCCTCTCTTCAATATCATACAGACTCCTGAGGGGTGATTTCAGCTTAGACTTCTATACTACAAATGACGCAGCACTCTTTGAACTCCTTCACTTAAAGACAACTAGTGGTAATGCAAACACCTGCTCTACAGAGAGGGAGGTAGGTCTGTGTGTGTGTGTGTGTGTAAGTAAGGGGGGGGGGGGTCATGCCTCACAATTATCCAGATTTTTGCCTCATATTTTCGGTTTGTTTCTCATAAAATTGTGTTTTTTCTTGCAAATCACTAAGGATTGAAGTCAAAATATTGGTAGACATTTGAGTTTTAGGCTTCATATCCTCAGAAAATGCATACTAATACAAAACCTGTTCTTCTATCCACTTTCTATGGTGGTAGGGGTATGTATTTGTGTGTGTCATACCTTAGAACTGTAAAGATTTTCACAGAATGTCCAAATTTTTCCCTCATATTTTTGGTCTGTTCCTCATAAAAATTTTTTTTTTTGACAAATCACTGGGATGAGCTAAGGATTAAAGTTGCTAAATAATGTTTGAGCTTCAGACTTCATCCTTTAGAAAATGCATTCTAACATAAATCCTGTTATTGCAGCAACTTTCTAAATGGGTCCCTAGTTTTGGGCCCTTGTCCCAACATTATAACAGGCTTTGTCCAGATTTCTTGTGCTAAGAGATTGAGAGGTAGTGTGTGTGCGTGTGTGTATGTATAAGAGTGAGGTAGCATACCCCTCAGCTGTCCAGGTTTTTGCCCCATATTCCCCCTAAAAGGATTGAAGTTGCTAAATAATAACAGACATTTGAGTTTTAGATGTCATATCTTTTAGAAAAATGCATACTAACAAATTCTGTTATTTTTAGCAATTTTCTAAGTTCATGAAGGCAATATTTATAATCTGTTCCTGTTTGTTTATTTTAGGCTTTGTCCAGATTTCTTGCACTAAGGTGAGGGAGGTGTGTGTGAGAGAGAGTGAAATGCCCTAGTTAGAGTTAGCAGGTGGAATTTATTTTCAAGTGCATTTTTAAGGAATTGTGAGCTTCAAGGGAAGAAAAATTTACTGCTGCTCATGCTAAGTTTGCTTAAAATGTACAACTGTTTTGTTCAGCAAATGGTATCACTATTGTCATATAGAATTTTAAAGCAGTGTCAGCAGCACAGCAGGTAGCATACTTGCATCTTGATGTAGAAGGCTATAGATTCTACTTCCACAGCATGTAGATTTGTATTTTAAGGAGTTGGGGTGCTGCAGTCCTGAATATATCCTCCATTGGAGGAAATGCCAAATAACTATGAACCTGTTTTTCAGCTTGCTACCCATTCCCTATTGCAATATACTAGCTTACCATTTTTTTAATGTAGCATGGGCAATTTATTCTTTAAGGGCAGTAGGCACTGAATTTGTAAATGAAACACTGAAAATAAAGTTATTTTCTAGCAGCAACTTCTTCATTAGTTTCAAATCTCTTTAATGTGGAATTATTCAGATGACTTTTATTTCTGCAGAGATTGTGCATACTGACTGGCATTGGTGGATTGTAATGACAGAAGTTTAAGTGGCCTTTTATGGTTGAAATGTTCTGAATTGGGCAGTTTGTCATTATTGGTTCATATGTTTTGTTTCATTGCTTGCTGGAAAAACATTAAAAACTATAAATTTAAAACACATTAACAAGTGGTGCTGTATTATAGAAGGGATATAATTAAATTATTTTATATTATAATTAAAACAATCTGTATATATTATAATCATATGTATAATCATATGTATAAATATGTACACTTCTTATGTATGGCTAATCTTGTTTATCACAGTAACAGGAAGGATACTGTAATGTCTGTGTCAAGAAATAAGGTCTAAAGCTTTTAGTTAAACATATAATGAAGTTGTTCACATCACTGATAACAGACCCAGTTTAATATAACTAAGGGTCAACCACACAAAAGCAGAAAACAACCAGAATTTCTCTCTCCCACTCAGTAAAACTAATCTTGAAAAAAGAATGAATAATGTGCATATATTAGGGCTATTGGAATTATCTTTAAAAAAATTACTTGCAACTGTGTCAATGTTGGGATTATAAAGAAATGCTTGATTAAGCATTAATTAAAATATATGCATAATTTAGTGACTGCACACAGTTTAAGTTAAATACAGCTATAATGTGCTGTGCATTCAGAGCACAGAATGCCAGCTTTTATTTAAACAGCAACTTGTGTTACTGAGAGTTAATCTTGGAAGCCAAGTAACACTAGTGTTATAAACTAATCTGTTTAAATCTGTATAATCTGAACACGCTAATGGGACTCAGTTTAGTGTCCTACATGAGAAATTCTGAGCTAATGAACACTGTTCCCCAATAGTTGTTTCTAAGTCACTTATAATTAAATAAAACATGGGGAAGTATTTTGAGATAAAACAAATACCTTGTCTTTATGGTAGGTAAAAAGGAAAACTCTGTTAGTACCCAAGTAAATAAAATGATTATTAGCAATGAATGAGAAATTATTCCAGTATAGAGAACTGAACAGCCAAGCCTTCTTGATCAGATTTCAAAAGGGCTGGCAGCTGAAAGTTCCCTTGAGTTAGTTGCAATGTACATGGAGTATGTAAAAAAAACTTATCATAGATTCCTAATTAAATCTAGATATCTGTAATCATTGTAGAAGTAAAGCATAAAACAGTATGCACACTGAGAATTTTGAACAGTGTTTATGGCAGCTGGGGAGAAATAGTCAAGTAATGGGACCCTGTAATGGCTGCGTGGGGGGGTGGGGCTGCGTGGGCAGAGGGGGTGGAGCTGCGTGGGTGGAGGGGGTAGGGCTGCATGGGCAGGGCTCTGGGTTTGCACCCCCCTGCAAAAAAATCCTGCGGGATCCCTTGCCTGCACCCCTCTATGTAGGTGGCAAGCTCCCCCAAAATTATATATACAAACTCCATGGCCATACCACAGTGGAGAAAAGAGTAGAAATCTTGGAAAATGCACCACCAGCTTGCACAGTACAGTACAATTCAGTGAAACTCACCATGACGTAAAAGCTTCATACTAAAAACACATGACTGACAAGTCAGCGATGACTTATATATATATATATATATATATATATATATATATATATATATATATGTGTGTGTGTGTGTGTGTGTGTGTGTGTGTGTGTGTGTGTGTCTGTGTGTGTGTGTGTGTAAACACATACATACACACATACATATATATCTATATGTAAGTACACATGCACACACACATACATATATTATCTGTATATAACTATATCTAACTATATACTTGTGTGTGTGTGTGTGTGTGTGTGTGTGTGTGTGTGTGTGTGTGTGTGTGTGTGTGTGTGTGTGTGTGTGTATGTGTGTTTGTATATATATATATATATATATATATATATATATATCTGTGTGTGTGTGTGTGTGTGTGTGTGTGTGTGTGTGTGTGTGTGTGTGTGTGTGTGTGTGTGTGTGTGTGTGTGTGAAATAGAACAAAAATACCTGTGAATGACTCCACCAGTTTATTGACCCAAAAGTAAAAGAAGCAGGCTGTGGTTTCACTGTATCTTCCTTGGTGCAATCTAATCCATACCTGCAAATATCAGAAAATGTATAAAGTCAAACCAACCATGTGATCCAAACACATTAACAAACAAATACTAATGCAGAAGAAAAAGACTTCTGGAAACAAGGAAATAGGCGCAGCCAAAGTTAAGGTATGTTATATAACAATGCAGGAAAAAAATTTTCTATGTATGTTTATATGTGTATGAATGAATATATACAAATGTAAGCAGGAAAACATGATTATAATGTATCTGTGTATGTGTATATGTGTATGAATGAATATATATACAAATATAAGCAGGAAAACATGATTATAATGTATCTGTATATGTGTATGAATGAATATATACAAATCCATGTGTCCATATATAAACATAATTAACTAGAGAAGAAACAGCCAAAATTTAAAAAATATATACAGGAAAGTAGTAGAAAATGCTATCTGTACATTATTTACAGCATTTCATTTAAACCTGTTGGGTATAATGCCCTCAGATTAACAACCCACATTTATTCCTATAAATAAATTTGCGCTGAAATTGATTTCTGCTATCCTGGGACACAATATCATCAGATTCAATGAAGGTACACTGGCAAATGGATGTATAATGATTTTTTATATAAAGTACTGCATTATTTACTGCAGCTAATGTCACTCAAATGTAAAGATATCTGTTGCTTAAAAGCACAAGATGTTTGACCCACATTAAAGGCCATGCACATGCAGACCACTATGTAAATAAATCCTACAGTACTACAAGTGATAAGATGTCAAATATTACAATTTTAATATATTTATATATTATAATTTTGTAGCAAAATGTTGTACAACAAACAAATTGTCAAAAATTACAGTTACCACAATGGCCTCTACCACTGTGCCTACATATATCAATATTATGATTCTAAGAGGTACTAATGCGATGTTTAAAGAAAGCCAAATGTTGACACAAAGTTTAATCCCTTCTGTAGACAAATTGACATATTGTGGATAGAATACTAGAGGTAAATCTATTGTGCTGTATAAGATGCCAGTGTTTTTGGACAATCTGATTTTGAATGCATTCGTACCATTTTTGGTAATCCATTGTGCTGGCTGTGATCTTGAGATGGTCTGGATGAAGTCTCTGATGCATTCAATAAATCAGATTGAGTGTGAGTCATGCTATGTGATAACATGAACTAGTACTTGCCCTTTTCTTAAACCTCAAAGCCAATCTTGAGTTTCAAAATGAGAATTTTTGTTACACAGCCTTTTTAATCATAAACATTGTGTATAAAGGTATAATGTGGAATAATATGCCTTTTGTGGCAGCTGGATGCAGCAAGACATGCTATTTTAGAAAAATGCTTCTTTAGACAGAAATGCATAGGGAGCTGTGCATACGTTTAGTCATAGTCACAATTAATAATTCATTGTAGTTCAAATAATTAACAAAATCAGACAAATGCTGCACTGAACCACACCAAAATAGCTAGCAAGCAGAATATCTATTCCATCGTGTAATCATAAATGAAAATTATTGGTAGCATGAAGGTATTTTTCCAAAAGTACACCATAAAAGTATCTACACAAAAGGGTGCAAATGGTGTACCCAATGCTTTACCACAAATCTCATGAAAACAGTGACCCTTAAAATAAATTACATTTGATTGCAATACAAACTGTAGGAATTTTTGTAAAAAAACAAGTCAGGGTGGTATAACTTGTTTCCTTAAATTGAAAGAAACAGCAGTGATGCCAGCCTAGTGTGGAATTCTGGTGGACAAAGTTTTAACATCAAGTGTGTAAGAATACATTTGAGATGTGACATGCAAATGTTCAATAACTGAAAAAAAATGTGAAGTGACATTGATATATGCTGTAATGAAATGTAAAATGTGATTTAAACATTTTCAGCGTAATAAGATAATGGTTCAGAGAGATATCCATTGACAGATACTATAGCTCATCAGGTGGAGTGGGGGAAATGTTTGTCTACTTTGGGTAGCAGATAAAAATATTGGTGTTTGAGGTTATCCCACACAGTAATTTCATACTTTAAATGTGGTGAACTGATCCAGGATCACTACAGATGCTGGAGTCCCAAGTGCTCAGAAATGTCTCAAAGCCAGAGACTTGAATACCTTTAGCTGGGGTACGCATGAAGTCAACTATGAGCTCAGGCAAGCAACTTCGAGAAGGGAGTGAAATTTAAGGCTGAGGGACCAGGAAGGGAGTTTTATGGCTAGTGAATGGAAAGGGAGTTTTAGGTTTAGGGAGAGTAGTTTTAGGCTTAGAAAGCAGGAAGAGGGTTTTAGGTTTAGGGAGCATGAAGGGAGTTTTAGTCTTAGGGATTGATCAGGGAGTTTAGGTTTATGGAGGCGGCTGAAATTTTAGGTTTAAGGAGCAATCAGAGATGTAAGGGTTAGGGAGGGAGAATAGATGTTTAGGGTAAGGAAGTGTGGACTCAGTTTGGGGATTAGATAGATGTTTTAGGGTTAGAGTTTAGGTTATAGTAGGGTGCTACAGTTGTAGAAAGTTGAGTATGGTGAGGACTACATACAGATGGGAGATCAGGCTAGTGGGAGTTCAAGCAATTACTTTTTCAGACAAGTGGCAGCGAGCAGGTGTCTTGTGAGCTACTGGCATCCAAGTACCTGTAGTAAATTCAATGACCACTTTAGTAACCAAATTCATTAAGAGATCATTAATTTGTTCATGAAACAGACCCAGACTGGAACCAAGCTGAAAAAATGAAGACACATCAAGGTGGAATAAAAACTCTTTACTAGTGTTTCCCGGTACCTCGGCTCAACAGACTTTCAAAGAAGTCATTTTTACAACAAAAGACACAACATAATTAAATATACATCAATTAGGCTTGATAAGACTCATTCAATTATTCAATTATAAAAGTGTCAAACAGTGAATATTGCTCATTAACCCTTCACTATCTTATCCATCCAAATCTTAATGCATCAAAAACACATACATATATATATTTATATATATATATATATATATCTATATATATATATATATATATATATATATATATATACATATAAATGAATGAACCATAGTACATAGTGAACCATGCAAAAATGCACATCTTGTTACCATATTCTTAAACAACCTTTTACACCTTTTTAACATATTATTTAGCAAATCCAAGTTGTGTGACACATGAGGTTAAATACATGTGAATATACACACATGATATACCCAAAATAAAATAACACATAACACTTATTGCTTGCTACAATAGCAAGATATATAAAGAAATTTTGCGACCAAGTTGCACATAAATAACATCCCTTGTGAGAGAAGAAAACATATGAATAAAAGAGAGAAATTGCACGTTACATAAAAATAAACCAAAAATCAGACTCTTGCAGCATTAAGACGAACAAACCTTCATTTATTAACAAATGTTGGTATTAAATTCTTGATTTAATCCTCTGGGGAATAATGTGTCATAATTAATAATGAATTTGGTCTCTAGTTTTAATAATTCAGTCAGAAAAACATCACCCTGTCTGTTGAATGGTTTAGCCAGAACATTAAAAATTAAACTGGAATCAAAACCAGCATGAATTGTCTGAAAGTGTTCGGCTACAGGATTTTCGATCCTACCATGTTTGATGCCACCCAGATGCTCCATGCACAGGACCTACAATTAAATAACTCCATAGCCTTATATTTTTCCCATTTATGAGAGTTCGACCTAAATTATGGACTCTCTTACAGATTTTGCAATGTCCACATGAATAACATCCTTTAAATCCTTGATTTCCCTTGACTCTTTGGATGTTTAACAATTCTTTAAAATTAGAAAAGGTGATGAAAAATTATTTTTTGTCACTAAATATTCCCCTTTTTCCAGAAGTCTGAGGATGGTTGTTGAGAGGTTTGGGCCTATAATTGTGAATGATCCAATCCTAAATAATCTATTTCCCAGGGAGTTACTTTTTTTACAGTCGTTTTTCTAATTTAAAAGAATTGTTAAACATCCAAAGAGTCAAGAGAAATCAGGGATTTAAGGGATGTTATTCATGTGGACATTGCAAAATCTGTAAGAGAGTCCATAATTTAGATGGGACTCTCATAAATGGGAAGAAATATAAGGCTATGGAGTTATTTAAGTGTAGGTCCTGTGGGGTGTTTTATATCATTAGTTGTGGATGTAACCCCATTTGATAGTACATTGGGCAAACTAAGAGAATGGTAAAAAAATTGTTTAATGGAGCATCAGGGGTGACATCAAACATGGTAGGATTGAAAATCCTGTGGCCGGACACTTTCAGACAGTTCATGCTGGTTTTGATTCCAGTTTATTTTTTAGTGTTCTGGATAAACAATTTAAAAGACAGGGTGATGTTTTACTGACTGAATTATTAAAACTAGAGACTAAATTCATTATTAATTATGGCACATTATTCCCCAGAGGATTAAATCAAGAATTTAACAGGGGCGGCTCGTGGCATCGGACTGCCGGACTGCAGCCCCCTCAGCTTTAAAAAAGAAAATGTAAATAAAGTACCTTTTTTGCAGCAGAGAAGTATTTTTTTGTTTTAAATGAAAATTGTTGGTCTCTCCGAGTCCGCGACGCGGAAGTATGCGCATGCGCACTTTAGCCGCCTCAGGTTGCGGCAGTTTTAAATAGATTTTTTTTTGTTTTTATTGCAGCCCGGGGGAGTAATTAAGACATCATTGTGATGCCCATAAATCTATGCGGTTCCAAACCGCATAGAATTGGAAGGGGCTCGGACTGCGACGTCCACAGGCACGTCATGACATGCTTGCTGGGTTAAATGATGCTGATTGGTTGTCGCTCTCTTCCCGGGCTTTATGTGTTGGGAAAAGAGCGAGAATCAATCAGATACTCAATTGTGGGCTTGCCTTGTGGATCGATCATGACTGTCACAGTCTGTAGTGTCTGAGTCAGTCACAGTCACATGGGATTTATTTTATTAATAATTTTCTTTTAATTTGCGATTGCATTTTATTTATTTTTTTTTATTTGGGCGCCAGTATACTATTTTGTCAGCTGTGCTGTTGCTGACCTGCTGTGCACCCTGTGCTGAAGACAGTGAGGATAAGAAAGAAGAACAGAACAGAAGTCAAGAACAACTGAAGAAAGAAGAAGGAAGACAGAAAAGAAGTTGGAAGAACAGAGTGAAGAACTAAAGTAAGTATACTCTTTGGCTCCCTGATGGGTGTATGGCTGACTCATTGACTTACAGAGCTGCTTTATTTTTGTGAGGGGAATGGTAATGGATATAAATGCTGTTTTTTATGTTCATGCATCATATTTCACACCAGAGTGTAAGAGTACAGTGCTCTGTAACTGAAACCTTAACATTACTTACTGAGGACATACTTGCGCAGTACCTTCAAATATTTCCTTCAAGCAGTGTGGTTTTATAAATTTGTATAAAGTAAACCGTTTGCGTTGTTTAATGTTCCAAATCAGACTTCTATGTAACTTACTAACAGCCAGGAAAATGACTACAAAGAACTTGAAAAATGAGACTACAGCTTCCTTTATATAAATACTGCCAAAGCTGTATGTCATAAAGAAATGTCTGCTATTAAGATGAAAACAAATAAAATGACTACACAATATAGTTGCTGAATAAAACTGAAGAACTCAGTAAAGAAATATTAATGTGTGTTGTGCAATCAGTTTATGGCTGTTTGCATATATATATATATATATATATATATATATATATATATATATATATATATATATATATATTTCAGGGGATTATTACACAGTGTTAAGGCTATCCTAGGGGTTAGTAACCTGTGTATACCTTTTAGCTCAGGGTTTGATTCCACCAGCTTTCATTTACCTGCTGTCTGTGTGACTCTAAATGCCTCTTAATGAATGCTGATGAGCAAAAATATTTTCATTTATTTAGATTTGTTGCAATAATTTTTTATTAAAAATAACAGAGATTTGAATACATCATTTTACATGGGGATCTTACTGAAAGACTAAAATGTGATGCAGCCTACATGGTCTCACACTTCCCCAGCACTATTTAAAGAAGCACACCAGTATATGTCTGCCCATTGCAGTGAAGTGGTGCAACTGGAATACATGCAGAGCAAACTGTTCTCATGCTTAATCTTACCTTAAAGTCTATTGGTCACAGTTTGCAGTTAATTTCATTTAAAGTTGTAGGCCTGATATTAAAGTTGTATATTTTGACTTTCTAGCTCACTGTTTACTCAGCTTTTCTCTATAACTATACCCATAAAATGATGTCAGACTATCAACCTAATATCCCTGCTTCTATGTTTTTCTTTTTTTTTGTTAGTAGGGAGTAGAGCAGATGTCATTCTATAGATGCAGTTTTTTAGGTCCATTTCTTATAAGAAGCAGACATGATTGCTTTGCAGCTTTTCCTTCCTTTCTACTTCCATTTTGTTCTCATATGGGAATAGGGTAGACTTCACATAAAGCAGCATTTGCTACCTTCATCTTGTTTTTTTTTTTTTTTTGTTACACGCAGAAATTTGTTGGTGGGGTAAAGCCAACAAGTAAAGGGACCATACCTCTCAGCTCTCATTGATTTGGACTCATATTTTTGCTCTTTCACTTATAAAGGTTTGGATTTTTTATTAAACCACTGAAGATTACAGTCAGTCAGTAACACTATATATTAGAGTTTCATGGTTCTTATTGTTCTGAAAAATGAATGATGTTGCAAAAAGTGTCATTCTATTATTTTTTAAAGTGAATTAGAGTAATATTTTAAAAAGTACTTGATTTGGATTTATATCTTTCAAGAATGTTTCTGGCTGCAGAGTGCAGAGCATTTATTTGATTTATTTGGGATGTCTGGTATTCTGAACTGAAAATAATACATAAGGTTTTGGAGTTCTAACTAGTACAATATTTTTTTATTCTAGTCAGTAATGATTTTTATTTGAGTGGTTAGCTACAGATTGAACTATTTTCTTGTTTGTTTGTTCTAGTGTGTGTAAATGATCCCTGAGACTCAATAAACACCATGTAGGCTTTGCACAAAGCCTACATGGAGTTTACACGTGTGCACGATGGTGTGTGGCAAGCAGCTGTGCGCAATGCATATTCATGCTATTCACCGCATTTAATTGAGATTTCATGGCTGGCAACAGTATTGCCAGCCAGGAAGCCATGTAAGTGTACATGAATAGCACTCCTGTTTTAAATCGGAGCACTGACGGTGTGTGGTTTTGCATGGAATGCCACAATGATCATTAGGGCTTCACAGATAGCTCTCAATTCCTTATTGTAAGACATCTGGACAAAGGCCAACATAATGGTGGGACAATGACCCAGAAATAGGGAGATATTTGACATATATAGGTGTTGTATAGAAATGTGCTAGAATAACCAGGGGTTTGTGTTGTTAAGATATATGTTCTGAAGGATTTGAAGAATCAAATCAAATGTATGTAATATTGATTCACATCTGTCCTGAGATTATCTCAGCGATATGGCAGAAAGCCATAAATTTGATAAGAGCACATCTGGACACCATGTGACAATCTGGACAGTGGAGAACTATAAATGTTAAGTATATGCTCCCATCACAGTACAGGACAGTGTATCTACAGTGCAAAGTATTGTGAGATCCCATTCCTGGCATTCTGTACTGAAGTTGTGTAAATGATCTGAAATGGTACATGGACTGCCATGTAAAATAAACAGGGGAAGTGTGTGTATTGAATAGGGACAGACAGATGAATTGCAGGAATGAACACAGGGAAAGAGGACAGGTGAAACAACCTAATATACAGCCGATGAGGGCATGTCAATGGAAGATGGTTGTAGCAGTAACACCAATCACATTTCATGTTGCTCTGACTCTTTTGCACAGGGACCTTGGCAGTAAAATTTATGGTGGTAACACAGCATTTTATTCTAACAACTTTCCAAGATTATACAAGCAATGTTTAATGTGTCCCCGATCTTTGGCCTTTTGACCCCCCCCCCAATAAATTTGGCTTTTTCCAGATTTCTTGTGCTGCAAAGTTAAGATGCAGTTGAGTATTGAGTAGATTTTACAAGGAGCTGAGAGCTGCAGGGGAAGAGAAGTTTAGTGCTGCTTATGCTAAGTCAGCTTGCATTGTTAATAGCACAACACTTTGTGTACTTGCTTTTGATGCAGAAGGTTATTGGTTCTACTCCCACAAGGGGTGAATACTGCCATACTGAAAAAGTTAAGATACTAACTATGAGCCTGTTATCAGCTTGCCATCCATTTCCTATTGCAATATCATTTCTAATGTAATATATGCAATGTATTCCTCAGGGGCATCAGACACTTTATTTTTTGATGAAACCATGAAATATAAAGGTGTTTGCTAGCAGCAACCTCTTCATTAGTTACAGATTTATTTAATGTGGAATTATTTAGATGACTTTTTTACTTCTTCAGAGATTGTGCATATTTACTGATAATGGTGGACTGTAGAATTGTGCATATTTACTGATAATGGTGGACTGTAGAATTGTGCATATTTACTGATAATGGTGGACTGTATAAGTTTGAGTAGACTTTTATGATGGAAATGTTCTGAACTTGGCAGTTTTGTCATTATGGGTGCATGCATTTTGTTTCATTGTTTACTGGAAAGATGTTCTGAATTGGGCAGTTTTGTCATTATTGGTGCATGCGTTTTGTTTCATTGTTTACTGGAAAAATGTTCAAAACAATAGGAAGGTGTATCAAAGAGCACATGTATGTTTCATATGCAAGGGGCCTATGATTTGAAAACAGCCCAGAATTAATCTTTATCTGCCACTGGTAAAATGTATTTTCTTTGAATGTGGGTTTCAATGCTGTTTCAATGAATGTGAGTTTCAAGGGCAGAGAAGTTTTAATGCCAAGTTTGTTTAGCAGATGTCTTAGTGTTTGTGCTGTAAAATGCAAAATAAAACTTTCAAATGAAGTCCAAATCATCATAGAAGTAAATCAGTACGCACATTAGTGTTTATGGTAAATGGAATGAAATAGCCAAGTAATGGATCATTGGAATGGCTGAAATAGCCAAGTAATGGATCATTGGAATGGCTGCAGGGGAAGGCTCCATTCGACCATGATTTTGTCAGGGGGAAGGGCGGCAACCTTAAAGACAGTCCCAGCTGAACTATACCTCCCAACTGTCCAGATTTTCAAAGAATGAATAGATTTGTGCTTCTTATTTTTGGTTTGTTCCTCATAAAATTTGTGGTTTTCTGGCAAATCATTTAGGAATTAAGTCACTAAATAATGACACACTGAATTTCAGACTTCATAACCTTCAGAAAAATGCATGCTAAAGTAAGACCTGTTTTATCAACTGTCTCAGTTTATACAAAAGCAATTTTTAGTACTGTTTATATGTTCCCCCAATATATTTGGCCTTGTCCAGATTTATTGCATTAACAGGTTGAGAGGTACATGCAAATAAATTGCTTTACAGAATTAAGCATAGCCAAACCTCTCAACTGTCCCTGATTTTGGCTCAAAATGTTGCTCTTGCCCCTAATAATCCCTCCACAAAATAGCAATTTTGGAAGAAAACATGTTGGGTTTACAATTAAGAAATAACTGTAATAATCAGAGTTATAGATTACTTTTATTTCAGAAATGCATGTAGATTATTTTATTTTGTCAGCTGCTCAAGTTAGCAGTACTAATGTTAAAGTGTCCCTTCTTTGACAGGTTCCCAGCTGTATTGTGTGGCTATTTTATATTTTTACATCACATTTTTGGTCCATTTTTCATAAAATTGTGTTTTATTGGCAAATTAATGACAAATCATTAAAGACTGAAGTTAGAAAATAATGACAGACATTTGAGTTTCAGGTTTCATACCATTCAGAAAATTCATACTAATGCAAGGCCTATTCTATTATCTTTCTAAGTTTATAAGAGCAATATTTTAAAAATTGTCCTTATTTTTGGGCCTTTGTCCCACTTCTTTGTATGGCTTTGTCCAGATTTCTTGCTCTGAGGTTGAGAGGTATGACAAATGTGTCAGGGCTATCACAGTCAGCCAGAGACATTTCAAAAAGTGACATACTTGTTGCACCCCACTCCCCCATGTAGTGACTCTGGATATGTCGAAGCAAGGCAAGGAGTAGTTATGCAGTGTAAATGTGCAGAGTATCCCCCCCATCCAAGGTAGACACAAGTACTAATGTGGCTTTTCATCTGTCCTTGATTTTTGCAGAATGGTCTGGTTTCTGTCATATTTTTTGTGCTGTTGATTTATGCTTATTACTCAAAGTGCCTGTTGCTCTGTGTTTAAGTAGCAATACTTTAATGACCATCAGGTAAGCTTGGCTGAGATCATAAGATGCAAGTAAGCTTTAATAAGCATACTGTTAAAGAATTGCCAACATTGAAAGCCTTTCTGCTGTTGCCATGTACAGAATATTTAACTAGATAATGTATAAGCCTTGGGTATTGAAATGCATATGACAGTATTTGTAATAAAGGACAGGATTACATTATTTTAAGAAGCTCATTACACTTGGAGACTTCTAGTCATCTCTGCAGGCTTTACCCGTAAACTAAACAGAATGCCAATCGTGTGGTCCATAATCTGTACAGTAATCCTTTTAAGCAATGTATCTTGAGCTTATTTCTTGTTTGCTTTTCATTTTTTACTTTGATCATGTTTTCCCATGAAACAAGTAGATAGTTGTCAGGCAGCAGGTCTTTTTTTGGATAAGAAACATTTTTACAAGTGGGGGCATCAGAGATTTTTACTTTCAGCATGTTACTTGGTACTTTAATAAAGCTGAATATAAATTATAATTAGAACTGCAATGCAAGAAGTGGTTTGAGTTGAGTGCTGCTTGTTTTTCCTATACTTGATTTTGACTGGCATTCCATTAATGTATTTAAAAAGTAATTTATTTTTTCATGCCTCACAACCTTTTTGTTTCCATCTAGATATTAAGTAAGCTGTCATGCAGCCAATGCATTGAAATATTTTTTATTCTTCTACACTTCATTTTGTCTTGATTGGACTCTCATAATGATGGTTTGGCACCCAGGGCAGTGTATTTAGTTAGTTTTTGTGGTTTTGAGCATAGCTCCTCCCCTTTCTAGTTGGCCACACCCGTTCCCATTGACCCCACCCATTCAGCTGTCTCCTGCAGCCCCCCTTTGATTTGAAGTCACCAGCTGCCACTGGAATTTAATACCAACATTTGTTAATAAATGAAGGTTTGTTCATCTTAATGCTGCAAGAGTCTGATTTTCGGTTTATTTTTATGTAACGTGAGATTTCTCTCTTTTTTCAAATGTTTTCTTCTCTCACAAGGGATGTGATTTATGCACAACTTGGTCGCAAAATTTCTTTATATATCTTGCTATTGTAGCAAGCAATAAGTGTATGTGTTATTTTATTTTGGGCATACCATGTGTGTATATTCACATGTATTTAACCTTATGCGTCACAAAACTTGGATTGTTAAAAAAAATGTTAAAAAGATGTAAAAAGTTATTTAAGAATATGGTAAAAGATTAGTATTTTTGCATGGTTCACTATGCACTATGGTTCATTCATTTATATATATATGCAAGTGTTTTTGATGCATTAAGATTTGGATGAACAAGATAGTAAAGGGTTAATGAGCAATATTCACTGTTTGGCACTTTTATAATTGAATAATTGAATGAGTCTTATCAAGCCTAATTGATGTATATTTAAATATGTTGTGTCTTTTGGTGTAAAAATGACTTCCTTGTTACTCGCTTGTACTCACTTTTCTCACTTGTCTAGAGAAAAATATTTTTTTATTCAGGCATGTCCAAGGGTCAGCTCCCAGTGTTCTCTCCCGTCTATGTGATGAATCTGGGCATCTTGCAGCAATGTAGCAATTGCCTCATGTACACAGACAAACCTCTCTTCCTACCACCCAACACTACAATCTGTGAGAGATGCACTTATCTAGCCAAACTGGAGGTAAAGCTCTCTCCAATCAAGACTGAACTTGATAGTCAAGAGGAGAAGGTAAACACTTGCACCACACCACACTCATCACATAGTCCCACTAAATCTAAACCACCAAAATCCACACATAGAAACACAAAAACATTCGTGGAGGCTCTCAATAATAATCTGCTCAAGCAACAGAGACCTCCAAAGCAGAAATGCACACAACCTCCCACCACCAACACAACCCAAATGACACATAGCCCACAGACTCAGTGTGCCACTCAACCACAGCCCATAGGGCAAAACAACGTACCCAACACACTAGTCATAGGTGACTCTATAGTCAGGCACACTGATGTCCCACTCACCAGGCTAAACAAGGAGATCACTGTCAGCTGCCTGTCGGATCCCAGGATCTGCCACATAACCCACGCACTCAGGTCACTCCACAACAAGTACAAATATGACTCTGTGATTGTCCATGTTGGTGTGAATGACCTAAGACGTACCTCCCTCGACTACATGAAAAGAGACATGGAAGAACTCCTCGATCTTGTAGCCCAGCAGGTATGACCCTGCCCTGAGTAGCATCCTGCCATCACCCAGAATGATACCACAGTACAAGGACAAAATGATTGACTTCAACAACTGGCTAAGCTTCTGGTGTCATTCTAAGAGGATCCAGTATCTGTCTGCCTGGGATGACATGGTCGACAGACCACGATGCTTTGCTAGAGATGGCCTGCACGTGTCACCCCTGGGATTTCAGATACTGACAAAGGCTCTTGCCACCCCTATAGTGCCTTTTTTAGGCAAGGTTCAAATGACAAATTCACCACCATAACAGTAACAGGCAAGCAAAAACCGAGGGTAATGCTACTCAATGCTAGAAGTCTAAATCTCAAAATGCACTCACTTGAGGTACTCCTTAAAATGGAGAACATCGATGTCTGTGCAGTGACTGAGACCTGATTCAAGGGTCCAGCGAACACCCCTGCATTACCAAGCTATAACTCATACCGCACTTTTCGGCTATCTAACCTGGACTGGAACACCAAAGTTGGAGGTGTGTCCATATTCATTAAGGATATCCACACCTCCAGGCTAGTTGCTTAGCATAATGCAGCCGAGGTTATCCAAGTGCAACTAACTCTGGGCAAAACTGCAATCCAAATTGTAGCTTGCTACAGATCCCCCACCATGCCCCAGGATTCCCACTCCTCTTTTCTTGATATACTAGAAAATATTAGGGTTCAAGCAAACACCCTAATACTGGGTGATTTCAACTACCCCACCATTAACTGGGAAAACTACTCATGTACCAACTTCTTCACTCAGCATTTTCTGGATTCATAAATTCTAATGCCCTGGATCAACTTATCTACACCCCCACCGGGGGCAACAATATCCTAGACCAAGTCATAACCAACATGAGTGACCGGTGTTCCATACCTGAAGTCAACTCCTCGTTGGTCAGATCCAGCCATAAGCTAATCACCCTAGATATCCACATCCCACCCCAGCCCCCCCCACACCATTAAGGAAACCACGTTAAAACATTTCTCCAAAGCCAACTTCATGCTTCTTAAGACAGAAGTGGTGAACTTCATGACACCCATGCAGATGGACAATACAGTTATGACTGCTGAATCCTACACAAATGGACTCTATAAGCACTTATATGAGTGCATGGATCACGCTATCCCAAACAGAACCAAGACGCTATCCTCCAAAAAAAGAAAGCCAATGTGGTGGTCCCCTGCCATAAACAAACTCTGCAACAGAAGGAAGAAATTGTTGCAAAAGAGAGTAAAATCCCATGAGTGAAGGAGCTCCCTGGTCAGCCTCAGCAAGAAGCTGAGATCACTTATAAGATCCTCCAAAGCTAGCAATGAAAACAAGATTTCCACTGATTCTAAGAACAACCACATTCTATAGCTATGTCAAGAATCTCAATAGCAACACCCAGATCTGCCCTGAATTACAGCACAATGGCACAAAAATTACAGAACCAAATGATATTGCCAACATCCTGGCAGATAGGTTCAGTGCTAACTTTACCCCCCTCCCAGACCATAAAGGGCCCATATCTATACAGGAAGAATGCAGAGTCCCTGTAATCGGCCACCAAACCACGACTGAAACACTAAAGGTGGAGGAGTGTCAATATTCACCAAGGATATTCACACCACCAGGCTAGTTGCCCAACACAATGTGTCTGAAATTCTCCAGGTGCAACTAACACTAGGTAAGACTGCAATCCAAAGTGTAACTTGCTACAGATCCCCCACCATACCCCAAGATTCTCATTACACCTTTCTAAACATACTGGAAAATATTAAGATAGAACCAAACACCCTAATACTGGGTGATTTTAACTACCCTGCCATTAACTGGGAAAACTACACATGTACCAGCACCTTTGCCCAACGGTTCTTGGAATTCATAAATTCCATTGCCCTGGATCAACTAATCCATAGTCCCACCAGGGGTTCCAATATCCTAGACCTGGTCATTACCAACATGGGAAATTGATATTCCACACCTATTGTCACCCCTTCGTTAGTCAGGTCTGACCATAAGCTAATCACCCTTAACATCCACATCCCACCCCCACCCCCCACCCCAGTAAGGAAACCTCCATAAAAAACGTCTCCAAAGCCAACTTCATGCTACTCAAGTCAGAAGTGACAAACTTCATGACACCCATGCAGACAGGAACTGAAAGTTCAACTGCTGAATCCTACACTAAGGCACTGTATGAGCACATCCACTCATGCATGAATTGTGCCATCCCAAATAGAACCAAGATGCTCTCATCCAAAAAAAGGAAGCCAATCTGGTGGTCCCCTGCCATAAACAAACTTTACAACAAAAGGAAGAAGCTGTTGCAGAAAAGAGGAAAATCCCAGGATGCAAAAAACTCCCTTACCAGCCTCAGTAAGAAACTGAGATCCCTCATAAAATCCTCCAAAGCTAGTTACGAAAATAAAATTGCCAAAGATTCCAAAGACAACCACAAGGCATGCTATAACTATGTCAAGAATCTAAATGGTAATGCTCAGATCTGCTCTGAGCTAAAACAGAATGGCATTAAATATACTGATCCCAAGGATATTGCCAATATCCTGGCAGATCGATTCAGTGCCAACTTACCTCCCTCTCACCCCCTAAATGGCCCATCTCAATACCAGAAGATTGCCAAATTCCAGTAACAACAGCCACACAGGTAAAAAATGCACTCTCCAAAGCTAAGAATACAGCATCCATGGAGCCAGATGACATCCCGGGCTGTGTACTACTTGAACTACAATATGAACTGGCACCTCACCTAAGTGTCATGTTTAATCATAGCCTCACCTCACGTTTCGTGCCCACTGAGTGGCGCAGAGCTACAGTTATCTCACTCCACAAGGAGGGATCCACCTTGGATCCCGGAAACTACCATCCCATCAGTCTGACAAGCCTTATCTGCAAGGCCATGGAGCGTATTATCATGGAACTTATAAACAAAGATATTGGCAACCTTCAAACACTGGACCCCACCCAGTTTCGGTTCGTGAAGGGCCGATATTGTCTCCTGAACCTGATTGACTTCTTCTAATCAGTCTCCAGAGCCACAGACAAGGGTAAGGTGGTCCACACATCCTATCTAGACCTTGCCAAGGCCTTTGACACCATCTCCCACTTTGGAATCATAGATAAACTTACTAAGCTGGGCATTAATCCCTATGTCACCCAGTGGGTTGCTAACTGGCTTACTGATAGAACCCACACTGTAAAAGTAGCCGACTCCAAATCCAGCTCCAGACAAGTGACAAGTGGAGTACCTCAGGGTTCAGTCCTGGGACTGCTCTTGTTTGGCATCTGCTTCTCTGAAGTACAGGCCAACACTAAGGGACTCCGGCTAACAATGTTCACAGATGACTGCAAACTGGGAGCCATTATTGAATCCCCAAATGATGTGGATACTCTACAAAAGGGCCTTACAGAAACAGATGCTTGGTGCCAGAGCCATGGGCTCAAGCTCAATACCAAGAAATGTATAGTTATGCCCTTTGGTAAAAAAACATGTATCCATGAATTACCATATAGGTGGCAGTACAGTAAACACCAAAAGTGTGATAAGAGACTTAGGGACACAGGTGGACAGTGGTCTCACCTTTGATAACCACATCACCACAACAGTCAGGAAATCCTTCTATGTGGCACACCTCATCACTAAGGGCTTTTCACCCAGAAAAATGGTGGTCATTGTCCCACTGTACTCATCCCTCATTAGACCCATTATAGAATACAATGCCCTGTTTGGTATGTACCTCTCAAGACATCTGCAACAACTGGAAAGGCCGCAGAAATACCTCACTAAAAGAATCACAGGCCTAAAGCAGATGCCCTACGCTGACCACCTTAAAAAACTCCAGCTATACTCTGTCGCATATCGTCTACTCAGAGGTGATCTCTGCTTAACATATAAGGCCATGTCAAACCCAGAGCTGTTGGACATGCTACACTTAAAGAAATCCCAATCCCTCAGAGCAACACGCTCCAGGGATCTAAACCTTGTTATTACAATAAACAAAACCTGCTGGAGGGATAGGTTCCTGACTCAGAGACTTCCCAGACTCTGGAATAGATTGCCCATACATGTCAAGCAGAGTGCCTCTTTGGCCCTCTTCAAAAGGAACCTTGACAATTGGATGGGAGAAAGGAAATTCACCCCAGGGAATAACGTCAGTTGCCCTGCTAGACAGGGGTCCAGGGAAATAAATAGTGTGGGAAGAAATAGCCTGGGAATTGTTATGGCTAGGCTTGTATAGGCCCTAGGGCTGATAGCCTAGTACCAACCTATGAACCTATGAATCTATGAAAAGCAGCACTCTCTAAAGCCAAAAACACAGCATCCATGGGACCGGATGACATTCCAGGCTGCGTTTGACATGAACTTCAGAACGAATTGGCTCCCCACCTAAGCACCATGTTCAATCATAGCCTCACATCAGGCTTTGTGCCCACCGAATGGCACACAGCAACAGTTATCCCATTCCACAAACAGGGAGCCACCACTGATCCTGGGAACTATCACCCTATTAGCCTGATGAGCCTGGTCTGCAAGGCCATGGAACGTATCATCATGGAATTCATAAACAAAGACATTGGTAACCTCGAAACTCTGGACCCCACCCAGTTCGGGTTTGTGAAAGGCAGATCTTGCCTCCTGAACCTGGTCAACTTCTTTGAGGCAGTCACCAAAGCCGTAGATGTGGGTAAGGTGGTTCACACAGCCTATCATTACCTCGCCAAGGCTTTCGACACCATCTCCCATTCTGGAATTATAGCTAAACTCACTAAACTAGGTATAAATCCCTATGTCACATGATGGGTTGCCAACTGGCTCACTGACAGAACCCACACTGTAAAAGTTGCAGACTCAAATTTGACTTCAAACCAGTGACAAGTGGAGTACCACAAGGTTCAGTCCTGGGACTTCTCCTGTTTGGTATCTACTTCTCTGAAGTACAGGGTAACACAGAAGGACTCTGGCTAACGAAGTTTGCAGATGACTGCAAACTAGGAGCTATAGTCGAGTCCCCCAAATGATGTGGACATCCTACAGAAGGGCCTCACTGAGACAGATGTCTCTTGTCAGTGCCATGGCCTCAAGCTCAGTGCCAAAAGGTGCATTGTTATCCCCTTTGGTAAAAACTCTGTACCCATGAATTACCACATAGGCAGCAGTCTTCTTAACACCGAATGTGTGATAAGAGACCTTGCGACCCAGGTGGACAGTAGTCTCTCCTTTGATAATCACGTTGCCACAGTAGTCAGGAAATCCTTCTACATGGCACATCTCATCACAAAAGGTTTCTCATCCAGGAAAAAAGAGGTCATTGTTCCTCTCTACTCGACACTCATTAGACCCATTATAGAGTATAACGCCCCTTTTTGAATGTACCTCACAAGACATCTGCAGCAGCTGGAAAGGCCTCAGAAGTACCTCACAAAGAGAATTACTGGCCTCAAACAGATGCCCTAAACTGATCATCTCAAAAAACTCCAGCTTTACTCTGTAGCATATCGCCTACTATGAGGTGATCTCTGCCTAACACATGCCTAAACTATGTCAAACCCAGAGCTGTTGGACATGCTACAGCTAAAGAAATCCCAATCTCTCTGAGCTACACAATAAACAGGACTTGCTGGAGGGATAGATTCCTGTCCCAGAGACTTCCCATACTCTGGAACAAGCTACCCATCTATGTCAAGCAAAGTTCCTCATTAACACTCTTCAAGAAAAATCTTGAGAGTGGATGGGAAATAGAAAATACACCCTGGGGATCACTTCTGTGGCTCTGTTCAACAGGGGCACAGGAAATTAGCTTTCTTGGGCTGGAGTAAGCCAGGGAACTTTGTTGGCCAGGCTTACTTAGGCTCCTGGGCCGATAGCCTAGTACCTACCTATGAACCTATGAACCTTGAAAGGCTGTTGAGCCGAGATACCGGGAAACACTAGTAAAGAGTTCTTATTCCACCTTGATGTGTTTTCATTTTTTCAGCTTGGTTCCAGTCTGGGTCTGTTTGTTGTACTAGATGGAGTTGGTTGGAGTGTATTTTTTATCATTAATTTGTTGTTTGAAAAGACAAACAGGTTCCAATGAAAGTCTATAATAAAAATAATGAATTACCTTTGCATTGGCTGCTGTGTCATATTGCTGAATATACAAAACCTACTATTGCCCTACCCATTGGCTTGTTTTTCAGTTTTTTTAATGATGATCACTCTGTGATATGCAAAATTCTAAAAACTAAGTTGGAATTAATATGTAATATATATAACAGCAAGTTCAAAAGCCTTCACATCAGGATGGTGAAGTGGTTGAATTTTGGATTTCCTCTGATTAAAGGGAAATAAATTATGTTCTGAAGTACTAAAACTGCATGTTTGTCCTACCTATATTTTACATTTAATATCCTGCAAATGTATTACACATCCAATATAGTGTAATAATCTAACACATAAGTTCAAGCCTTTATTTAACAATTGTATATGTGAATCAGTTAAAGAAAAAGAACAAAGATTAATGACACAATTATTTTCATCATTTACATCTAAATTCAGATAAAAATTTTCTGATTGTGAATCATTAATTGAAACTTGTCCTGTATTGCTTGCACATTGCAGCGTTTATGACCACCACGCATGTGCCTGCATCATAAGGGGTAGCAGCAAAATTAGGACACTTCCTTCAGTGGAAAAGTCAATTAAATCAGTCTCCATATCAGTGTTAGATGATAAATCAGTATCAGAGTAGAAGTGAATAGATTTGCTAGAACCAGAGACACTTTTATGTTTAGATCTATTAGTGCACCAATCTTGAAGCAGCAAAATGCTTGTTAGATTTCTGTTTCCAGCAGGAAAATGAAACATCATTTTAATAATAATGTTTATGTCATTTGCATTTCTTAATCTTCCTTTGCTCTTATTCCTTGTTAAGTCAAGCAAAACCTGAATGACATTCTGAGAAACATTGTTCAGAATGTTCATGGTTGTGAAACATATGAGCAAACACTCATCCCAGTTGAGATAACTGATTGTTAATTTCCACAATTTTAGTTTTATAAAAGTTAATTAAACATTAAACAAATAAATGCAATGTCATTGCATGATGGGTTCAACATTTAGATAAAAATGTGATTCTGAGCACCTATTCCAGCTCATAAGGTATCATGTCCATTTGGAGATGGGTTTTCAATGTTTTAAGATGCCATATATTTAAACGTTTCTTTAGAATCTAAGTAAATGCTATAAAAACTTCTTTAAGCATAGAAGTAGAGCCAGATACTCATGTGTACAAAACTGATGAACATGTTTCCTGGTTTGTACCAGCTGCAATATGCAGGAGCCATCCAATATCATCTTTGTCTCAGCTGCATTTCCAAATAAACACAAGACATGTCTGCAGTTGCAACCAGTTGCTTATTGATAACCAGAATACATACTTACATTTTGTCTGGAATTTAATATAAATATCAACTTTATAAGCACCATAGAATTGAATGTTTGATCTTAATCACACAACTATGACTACGAGCCTGTTTTTTGGATGGCATCACATAAAGCCCTCCTGATGGCCTTTAACTGAATTTGATTAAATCACATCTCCCATCAGATCCTACCACTACAACTATAGCACCACTGTCAATTAAATTATTTGGTTATCATAACTACAAACAAGGGAAAAAGGGGGGAGAGTTTAAACAAAGGGGCTCTGAGGCCATAAATAGAAACCCACCAGGCTGGTATCAACCTGTTCCTCCTTTTCCTTCCTTTTTTTTTGAAACAAAACAAATTTGCTTAAAGAGTTGACTTGATTACATTTCTGAATATGAAACCTTAACCTAAAATTCAATAAATCTTTATTTTATCCTTTATTATTTATATTTTATATTTATGAAATATAAATGCAGTCAAAACAATTAATTACAGATACGTGCTAACTTGATCAACTGAGAACATAAATAAATTTAAGTTGAATAAATCCAAGCTAAAATTGGATGAATGAATTCCATCTTTATCAAACCAAATTGGATTCTTGATGTACAATTCCCATTTTTCATTTCTCCAAATATTTTGAATTTCTAATACCATGATGGGAATGGAACCCATTCCTAAGTCAAAGTACAATTAAAGTTCATGAAATTAGTATTGCTTCACTCTTTGATGTCAGCCAAAAGTGCTCTTTACAGTACCCGCAATGTGCCCAGTAATCACTCCTTCTGCAGTTCCTATGGAGTTACATGTATCTGTAACATATCTAAATATGATTGTAGGCACTTTTTTTATAAGACCCATTGCTCCTAGTACTATTGGGACTGTCTGGGTATCTTTCATCCACATTGCTGTAATTTCTTCTTGCAAATCCTGATATTTTATAACTTTGTGTCTCTCTGTATGCAGGACACTGTAGTCACTGGATGTGGCGATTTCAATGATCAATGCTATTTTTGTTTTCTTTTCTTGGACCACTATATCTGGTTTTCTAGCATCTATCTTTTGAACGGTTGGTAATGGATGATCCCATGTGATGTAGACATCATCATTTTCTATGATGCTTTGTGGTTCATGTTTCCAGTGTTTTTCAGCCACTTCACTACCATAATGTTTGTACAATCCCCGGTGCAACAGTCTCACCACATTATTATGCCTTTCAGTATACAGTCCTTCTGCCATTAGAATGTCACAACCAGCAACAATGTGTGTGACAGTTTTACAAAACCTACATTTGTTTGTTTCTCCCACATGTTCATTGGACTTTGTAAACCAGCGAGTGCGTAGCCCACTATCTTGAACTGCAAATATTAACCTTTTATCTCTTGGTTTGAACTCAACTCTCCTTAACCATTCCTGTGTTCTTTCCTGATCAACATGAGGTTCTTCCAGAAATTTTCTACCCTTGCAACTATATTTATGCATTTTCCACATGTCTTGCCTTTTCATCTGGTCCTTCGCTTTATATTCTTTCTTTTGGTTTTTTTTGCACATTCAGTTGCTGCCTGATTTTTATCTACTTCTGGTTTGATTTCCCTTCCTGCTTGCTACTGATATGCTTCTGCTAGATTAAGTAGAGAAGTCATCTTAGATTTACTCTCCTCATGTTTCAAAACTTTGGGTCTTGTGAGGTCAGTAGATATGTGTGGAGTCCCATGATTGCAGATCTATACATGTAATCAATTTCAAGGAGGCCCATCTCGCCTTCAGAATGGGAAATATATAATCTTGGTATGCACTGATTTTTATAGATCATTTGATGAGCATGAAACATCTTTCTTGTTTTAATATCTAATCTAGCCAACACATTTTGGGGCCAATCAATCACTCCAAAACTGTAAGTTAGGACAGGAGGAGCAAATTGGTTTATAGCTTGGATTTTGGTCCTAGATGTCAGTGCTGTTCTCAGGATTAATTTAAGTCTTCTAAAGTATCCCTTACTAAGTTTTATTCACACTTGTTCATGTTTTATTGCTAATCCTTCATCAATTCTCAAGTATTTATACACTCGCTCTTGCTCGAGTTCTTTTATATCACATTTTTATACCAAACTGGTGTTGCAGTTTTCCTGCTTTAAAGATTGCTTTTGAACATTTATCAAGACCAAATGACATTCTAATATCATCTGAAAAAGTTTTGACAACCTGCAGCATTGTTTTCATTTCCTTATCTGATGAGCTATATAGTTTTAAATCATTGACAAAGAGAAGATGAGAAGTCTTTAGACTTTGTTGTTTTCTAGGAGCCAAATTATAGCCATGGCCAAACTGTTAAGTAGGCAGCTTAATGGGTTAAGGGCAAGGCAGAATAGCAACAGTGACAGAGAGTCACCCAGGAATATCCCCCTTTGAATTTTTATCCCTAGGATAATAATTTGTCCTTTATCATGGCTTAATTGCAAAGTGGTCTGCCACTGTCTCATGGTCACTGTAATGTAGACGATCACTGTAGGGTGTATCTTATACAGTTTCAAACACTCTTTTATCCATGAATGTGGAATACTATCAAATGTGTTTTGAAGTCAATCCATGGCATATGTAGATTCTTCCCCTTTTAACAGTTCTCCACTAGGACTTTATTTAACAACAAATGATCCTTTGTTCCATATGAATTTCTTTTATTGACCCTCTGTTTTACTGCCATAATTAAGTTTTCTTCTAAATGACTATAAACTCTGTCAGCATCAATTCCCATGTATAGTTTATAAGTCATTGGAAGGCAAGTTATTGGTCTATAATTTTTGGGTGAGCTTGCAGGTTCACTCTTAAGTAGGAGCATTGTTTTACCTGTTGTTAGCCAGGTTGGTGTCTCTTTGGGGTGTGCACATAAATAGTTCTTACTCATGGCTAAATCTTTGTGCAAAGATGTTAATACTTTTGACCAAAAGTTACATACTGTATCTGGGCCTGGGGTTTTCCAATTAGATGCTTTTCCTAACTTTGTTTCATTCTCTCTGGCTGTTACTTCATTCCATTTCATATCCTGTACCTTTAAACTTCTTATTCTTTCTTTTACTTCTTTTATCCATTTAGTATCTTTGTTGTGTTCCACATAATCTTCATAGATACTTCTCCAAAGTGCATCTATTTCTTCTTCATGTGGACTTTCCATTCTGTTACCTTGTTTCCCAATTCTCTATAAAACTTTTTTCGGTCATTACTAAATTGCTTATTTTTTACTTTTCCTTTATAGTTACCTGTGGATCTTCTAAGTTTTTACACCTGTGCTGAAATTTTTAGTTTGTTATTTGTGATAGTACATGATAGATCCTGGTCTGTTCTAATATTGTGCATTGCTTTTATCGCATCCATCTTTTCTCTGTATTTTTGTTGATCTATTCCCTCTTTTATAGTTTTCTAACAGTGACACTTCTTGTCTTAATTGCTTTATATGTTTCTCTGTTTGATACTTCCATGATAGTATTCAATTTCTCCCCTTCCTTTCCCTCACTACCCTGTGTTCTTGTAGTAGAACTTTATCAGTTATTAATTTAGCTACACAGTAATATATCTTGTTTACTTCTGTTATATCGCATGGATATCTATGGACAGTCCTAATTATTGTGTTCATTTGTTTTATCAGACTTCTAACTTTTGGGGTTTTATTGACCTTCTGCAGTTATTTCTTTCATTGATCTTAATATATCTGTCTATGTCTATTAAATCATGCAACTTAGCTCATTTTCTTCCAAACTGAGGGCACATCCCTTGTTTTCCATTTCCTGCAGGCATTCTATAGAAAGTTCTATAGCATCTTCCTGTGGCACCTTATCTTCAATTTCATCCTGTGTCATTGCTCTGTCATATGGGAACTCATTGGCCTATCACTCCTCAACATTAACAGTATCAGTTTCCTGTTCCTTCCGTTGCTGTCTAGCTTCAACATTTATACTGGTTTCCTGTGGAAGGCTCCAAAATATATTGATACGACAACTGACCAATTGCTTCCTGTTCTACTGGTTTCCCCTTAATTTGGATATCCATTGTTCTATCCTGTTGTGGTGCTTCCTGCATTAAATTTTTTACACTGAATCCTTCACTTTGCAGATGCTCCAGAACCTCAATTACTATTTCTTTGACTTCTCCAGTACTTAACTCTTTTTCTACTTTTCCTCTTTGTCTTTTTATTTTCTGTATTGTAAAGTATTTCATATCTGAATTCCTTTGTCTGTACTTCTCTTCAAATATCTTTGGTGCTGCTCTTTTTGTATTACTTAGTTTTGCTTCCAATATTACACCATATTAAAAATATTTTTCTTTCCCATGTCCATATTTCTTCTTCAGATGTCTCCTGAGCTTCCTGTTTCTCCTTACTTTGAGGAGTCACTCCATCATACTGTAAAGTAATCTGTGTTAGACCTTCTGCATTAAATCCTTCACTTCATGGACACTCCATAACTTTAACTTCTATTGTTTTAACTTTTACTTTGCTAATATTTTTTCTACATTCCATCTTTGTGATTTTTTTCTTAATGTGAAATTTTCCATATCTGGATGCCTTTGCCTGTATTTCTCTTTGAATATCTTTGAGGCTGCCTTCTTTATATTGATTAATTTGGCTTTCTCCTTTGCATAAATATTGCATCATATCAAATCTCTCTTTCTTTCCCATGTCCATATTTCTTTTTTATACCTTTTAAACATATCTAGGTTTTGTTGTTTACATTTTTGCACTTCCTCAGATGCTTCTTTTTGAATTCCCACTGTTTGACTACATATATGTTTAGTAAAACAGCTGCTCTGGACACCCTATGATAAACTAATCTTCTGGCTTTTTCAATGGCTGTGAGGCTATGCTCTCCCTTCTGAGTCAGTCCAGGAATAATCGCTGACCAAACTAAAAACATATCAGGGTAAGTATATTTAATCAAAAAAAATAAATAAATAAATAAAAATAAAGAGCCATGCAATTGCAGAAGTTGCATTCACTTTATAGTCATCTCTGGTACCTTGGCATTTCGCCTTCAAGGATAAGTTACAATCACACTCCAACTTCTTATATAGAGCAATGCCCCCTACTGACTGGTTACAAACATTTCAAAAGCACATTTCTTTCCCAGTATACATATTACAAAGCCACCATCCCCACTTTATAACATTCACATATAAAATATCTTTCAAAATCTGCCATATTTTCTGACTAACACATTTAAATATTACAGTTGCATCCCTAAAATAGTACAACTTAGCTAATTATACACTCAAATATAACAGCTTTGTTACTAGGTGCAATACAAATCAGCTGGTTAAGCATTCAAATTAACCTCAAGGTTAAGACCTCTTGGAGAAAGTGTACTAAAATTAATAATCATCCTACTTTCCAGTCTAAGCAACTTGGCAATAAAATCACCACCCCTCACATTATAGGGTTGATCCAACACACAAAAAAATAAAGTTTCATCTGACCCACCATGAACTACGTGAAAGTGCTCAGCAACAGGACTATTAAAGTTCTTTTTCCTGATGTCACCCAAATGTTCCAAAATCCTAACCTTAACCATTATTTTAGTTTGCCCTACATACCATTTAGCCTTACTACAACCGCAACCCAAGATATAAACCACCCCACAAGAATTACAACTAAACTGACCTCTAGAAATACATTTTCTTACATTAATATATCTGCCTGACAAATTCTTTATCCTTTTACATACCATACAATGCCTACAAGGAATGTACCCCCCATCACAACTTACATCCACCTGTCTCATATTCAGCAATTCTTTAAGATTCAGATATCTACCATAAGAAAATCTTACATAACAAGGTAATAAGCCTCCAGATTATTCATCTCATTTCACAAGGTGCCAAAGCTCCATTGTTACTTTTCTCACAATATCAGAGAATGGGGAATATTTGGTAACAAAATACAAATCTCTATCAGCTTCATTGCCCCACTGATCATCCACTTCATCAATAAACCTCCATCCACCTCCACTCTCAATATTACCATTCATTACATTCCAACTTATTTTAGCACCTCCACCTCCACATGCTCTCTTAATAGCCTCATCCAACAACTTCCGATCATACCCTCTCACAAATAATCCATCTACCACTTCATTAATCTTTTCTTTCTTAAAATTTTCTTCAGAAGTATTACATAGGGTACGTTTCATTTCACCAACTAGAAGAGAATTAATGAGGTGTTGTGGATGCATGCTGTTCATTATAATATGTATACTGGGAAAGAAATGTGCTTTTGAAATGTTTGTAAATAATCAGTAGGGGACATTACTGTATATAAGAAGTTGGAGTATTATTTGTAACTTATCTTTGAATGTGAAATGTCGAGGTACCAGAGATGACTATAAAGTGAATTCAACTTCTGCAACTGCATGGCTCATTATTTTGGGGGTTTTTTTGATAAGTATATTTAATGGTTGCTAAATCCCAGATTATATAAACTATTAATTACTTCTTAAGGGTAAATCTGAGGTAATTTCTGCTGGCATGTAAAGTCAAAGTGTGGCAACATCCTATTTGTGATAAGTAATGAGATAAATAATTGAGTAAATGCCCCCCCCCCCATTTTAAGCCAGGAATTCCTCTCCAAAATATTTCATAATTGGTATGATCTAGTCCAAGGTTTGCACCATTTTCCAGATTCCTCCTCTGACATAGGCTTAAGAGATGAAAGAATGCTCAAAAATAAGGATTGTCTTTTTTCTAAAGGCAAATAATGTTAGGTGAATTAATTATTACTAAACTTATGTATGTACCTTAAGTAAGAACTGGAAGACCACCTACCTTATCTGTTAAGACCCTCTGTGAATTGCCCTTTAGCAGCTAAGTCAGAAGCTTGGCCAATTCTAAAGAATAGAGGAGCATGGATTGGGAGGAATGCCTTGATGAATTAAAGTGCCTCTGAGATGCTTATGAAGGTCAAAATTAGAAACCATATGACCTTCTTATGAAACAAGAATTAATTCTTTAGGATTTGAAGCTGGAATTAACCCAGACTACAAGGCATGTAACAGGGTCTTTACTTTTGTGTAAAGAAACTTAGTGAGCAAGACCTTGCTTGTTTGTTTTTGAGCTGGGAATCCATAAATCCACATTACAACTGAATCCTGGGCAAAATCTACTTTGTACCACTTGAGGGATCCTATCAATTCATTGATTTTAAAAGCACCAAAATATAGCCAAGTAAATAATGTGGCTCAAAGGCATTGGTTATGATATGAATCATATGGAATGTAAACCTTGAAGAATGGATTCTAATAATGTTAAACTTATGGAGCATCTTTTATCAGTACTGTAACCTTTTCCCATGCACCAGCCTTTTCACCTTCTAACCATTGCCCAGTGTTTTGTAATGTCTGGGATGTAAACTATTTTGGAGAATAAGTTTAAGTTTAGCTGATAAACCGACTCTGTCAGATGCAGGAGAATGGTCTGCTTGATTGCAGTGGTATAAGTGAGGAAACATAATTTGACATTACCATTGATGTTTTTGACTATGCAGCCTGTGAAAGAATTGAATAAAATGTCTGATTGATGAGGTGTAATCCTTCTTGGTGTTATCTGACCAAGAATTCCAAAACCAAGTGGTAGTTATTGTTCTAAAATCATCCAAGCTCCTTGAGCTATCGATATGAGGAGTTTGTCTGCTTGAGTATCCAGCACTTTCAATTTTTGAACCTGCAATCAAGAAAGTAGATCATCTAAGAAGTTGTTTGATCACACAATATATTCCAGCATGAAAGACATGTTAATCTTTAGACTGGTAAGAACTAGTAATCTTAGTACAGAGTTAACCCAAAAAAGCTTAGATGATTTATTTGTTAAAACTTCATCTACAGTCTTATTGTCTGACCTAAAAATTGAGTGTGTATTATTAAGCTTTTCCTGCCATTTGAGTACTGAAACCCAGATTACAATAATTTCTAGAAATGTAATGTCCTTCCTCCTCTCCTCAGAGCAGCTATTAGGCAAAGGAACAGAAAACCAGTAGTCATTAAAATAAACTACCATGTCAAATTTACCATAAGCATCTGTGAACAACCAAAATGTTTAATTTGTCACCCAGTTTTCTTGCCAAAAGGAAGAACCACTGAAATCCAAAAGGAAAGTGGACCATAATCTGAGGTCCTCTTTAACCCTTCTATTAATTCACACTCTGTGACATTTCTTGTAATGTCCTTGCAAGAGGCCCACTATTAATCTGAAGAATGTTTTTCCAGGGACTATGGCTCCACATGCAAAATTAAATAATGCCAGGAACTGCATAGTTTCTCATAGTTTCTGATAGTTTTATTTACCAGGTTTTAGAGCCATCTAAGAACACTGATTCAAGCTCTATGTTGTACACATAACTTCCAACCCAACTGCCAAAGTTAGACTTGAAACAATAATAGTGGAAGATAACCTTATATCAGCTGGTATTCTATTCCATAACAATGGTATAATTTGCATTATGTATTTACTTTTCAAAGATGTTTTGCATCATTGAATATTAAAATGAATATTATCATAGCTGTGTCCCCTTACATTAATTGAAGCAAAAATATTGTAACCAGTTTCTAATTTTTTTGCTGTTATAAATTTTATAGGCACTGGTTGCTCTGCCACTAGTACGGCTATAATAAATTAAGTATAAATTTGAATGTCAACACCTTTCTAGATATGATCTGAAGGAATCCTCTTTGTAAACTTCCAATGAACTGTCTCAAGTAGTAATAACTGATTCATGTTGTGAGAGCAAAATGTTCTATTATATTCCAAGATTGGATGAACATGTTTTATATAAATTTATCAAACTGACTTTATTCCTTAAAGAAAATTATTTGCATGTTCATAGGTTCATAGGTTCATAGGTTTATACTAGGCTATCTGCCCTAAGGCATTTATAAGCCTAGCCCAAATTTTTGTGGCTTACGCCACCCCTTATATGAAAAAATACTGTGCCCATTAGTTTGTTGTGCCTCTGTCCAGCAGTGACACAGATATGATTCCCGGGGTAAACCTACGATCTCCCATCCACAGGTCTAGATTTCTCTTGAACAGAGTCAGCGAGGTGCTCTGCCTCACATGGACCGGGATTTTATTCCACAGCATAGGGAGTCTCTGAGTGATAAATCTATCTCTCCTGCACATCCTATTTATATCCGTGCTAAGGTTTAAGTCGCTTGCTCTAGTGGTTTTGGTGGATTTGGATTTTTTGAGGTGGAGCATGTCCATTAATTCCGGGTTGGACATGGCCTTGTATGTCAGGCACATGTCACCTCTGAGCAGACGGTATGCGACTGAATAGAGCTGGAGTTTCTTCAATCTGGCAGCATATGACAGATTTTGGAGTCCCTTTATCCTTTTGGTGAGGAACTTTTGGGGTCTCTCCAATTGCTGCAGATGTCGGGTGAGATACATCCCGAATGGGGCATTGTACTCGATCATTGGTCTGATAAGTGAAGAGTACAGGGGAACAATGACCTCACTAGATCTGGATGTGAATCCCTTCATGATCAGGTGGGCAATGTAGAAGGTCTTTCTAACCACTTTAGCAATGTGAGTGTCAAAAGAAAGGCCACTGTCAACCTGGGTCCCCAGGTCCCTGATAACCTCTTCTGTGCTTAGTGGATTGCCACCTATATGGTAGCTTGGGGTTACCTTGTTTTTCCCGAAGGGTATGACTATACATTTTTGGCGTTTAACTTCAGGCCATGGCTCTGGCACCAGCTATCTGTTTCCGTGAGTCCCTTCTGAAGGATATCCGTGTCCGATGCATTTTCCACTATGGCGCCCAGTTTGCAGTCGTCTGCAAACTTTGTCAGCCAAAGTCCTCCCATGTTGGCCTGTACTTCTGAGAAGTAGATGCCAAACAATAGGGGGCCAAGGACCGAGCCCTGTGGGACACCACTTGTGACCAGCTTGGAGTCTGACATAGCGCCAGCAACTCTAACCCTGTGGGTTCTGTCCTTAAGCCAGTTTGCAACCCATCTTGTGACATATGGGTTTACATTTAAGCTGGTAAGTTTTTCTACAATACCCGAGTGGGGTATTGTGTCGAAAGCCTTTGCAAGGTCAAGGTAGGCTGTATGGACTGTCTTTCCCTCATCAATGGCCTTGGTGACTGTTTCGAAGAAGTCGACCAAGTTCAAAAGGCATGATCTTCCCTTAACAAAGCCAAACTGGGTCGGGTCCAATGTCTGCAAGTCCCCTATATCTTTGTTTATGAGCTCCATTATGATCCTCTCCATAGCTTTGCAGACTAGACTTGTTAAGCTTATGGGGCGGTAATTACCAGGGTCCGTAGAGGCGCCGCCTTTGTGGAGTGGGACCACAGTTGCCGTACGCCACTCCTTGGGCACGTATCCTGTGGTAAGGCTGAGATTAAACAGCTGCCTTATGTGCGGGTTTAATTCCTCATTTAGCTCGTGTAGCACACAGCCGGGGACACCTTCCGGTCCCATTGATGCTGTGTTTTTAGCTTTAGAGAGAGCAGCTTTCACCTGCGCATTTGAGATGTCCGGGAGGCTACACTCGGCTGGGATAGTTATCTCTCCTTTAGGGGGGGGAGAGGGGGGTGAAGTTTGCACTGAACCTGTCTGCCAGTAAGTAGGCAAAGTCTGTGGGATCAGTGATTGTTGTATCATTTTGGACTAATTCTGAGCATATCTGGGAGTTTCCACCCAGGTTCCTAACATAGCTGAAAAAGGCCTTATGATTGTCCTTTGAATCCATGGCAATTTTTCTCTCAAAATTGGCCTTAGTTGATTTTATTAGTGCTCGTATTTTTTTACTAATAATGATCAGGGGTGACTTCCCTTTTATGGATTTTGTTCTATCATGTAATAGCTTTCTCCTCTTATTGTAAAGTTTGTTAATGGCTGGGTTCCACCAGACTGGATGTTTGCCCTTTGTGGAAAGAGTCTTGGTTTTATTTGGGATTGCCTGATCCATGCAGTCCTGGAGGTGTTCATAGAAGGCATTTGTAAGGGCTTCCAGCTTGGGTTGTGGTTTCCTCTGGCTCAGGGGCCTTGAAGGATACCACACCAGTCTTGAGTAGTGTGAAGTTTGCTTTAGAGAAGTTCTTCACTATGGTGTTTTTTGTTTGGGGTGGGGGCGGGATGTGGATTTCCAGTGAGATTAGTTTATGATCAGATCTCACCAATGAGGGATATACTGTCGGTGTGGAGCATTTTGTCCCCATGTTTGTGACAATGAGATCTAGTATATTTTCTCCTCTCGTGGGAACAGTAACTAGCTGTTCCATGGCATTTGAATTTATGAACTCCAGGAACCATTGGGCTAGAAAGTTAGGGCTTGAGTAATGTTCCCAGTCTATATTCGGGTAGTTGAAGTCACCCAATATGATGGTGTTTGGAGATACATTTATACCCTCCAGTGTCTTCAGGAAGGCTGTGTGGAGTTCCTGAGTTTGAGAGGGTGGCCTGTAGCATGCTACAATTTGTAGAGCAGTTTTGCCTATGGTTAGTTGCACCTGGATGGTTTCCGAAGCTTCGTGCATTGCCACCAACCTGGAGGTGTGGGTATCCTTTATGAATATGGATACACCCCCTCCTTTTGTGGTGTGGTCCGGGTTTTGGGGCCAGAACGCATGATATGAGGTAAAACCTAATAGTGCCGGGTGCTCTCAGGAGCCTTGAACCAGGTTTCAGTTACAGCACAGACATCGATGTTCTCCATACTGAGAAGGGCCTCGAGTGCGTGCATTTTGAGATTTAGACTTCTGGCATTGAGCAGCATTACCCTCAGTTTCTTCCCATTTTGTTTTCTAGGGTGGTAGGTTTAGAATTTGAGCCTTGCCTAAAAAAGGCACTATGGGGGTGGCAAGAGCCTTAGCCAATATCCGGAATCCCAGGAGTGACAGGTGCAAGCCGTCCCTTGCGAAGCAGCGTGGCTTGTCAAGCATGTCATCCCAGGCAGACAGACACTGGATCCCCTTTGAATGACACCAGGCATTAAGCCAATTGTTAAAGCTGATCATCTTGTCTCTATATTGTGGCATCATTCTTGGTGAAGGAAGGATACTGCTCAGGGTTAGGGTCATACCTGCCTGGGCTACATAATCAGAGAGCTCCTCTATGTCTCTTTTCATGTAGTCCAGGGAGGTACGTCTCAGGTCGTTCACACCAGCATGGACAATGACTGTGTCATATTTGTACTTGCCGTGGAGTGACCCGAGTGCTTGTGTTATGTGGCGGATTCTAGCGCCTGATAGGCAGCTTACTGTGACCCTCTCCTTGTTCAGCCTGGTGAGTGGGACGCCAGTGTGTCTGACTATGGAGTCACCTATGACAAGTATGTTTGGTGTTGTATTTGGCCTTAAGGGCTGTGACTGCTTTGCACACTGCTTTTGTGGTTTATGTGTTGCTTGTGGGGTGTCTTGAGGTAGCAGTTGTTTGGGTGTCTGCTTTGGAGGCCTCTGCTGTTTAGGTAAATTTTTACTCAGAGCCTCCGAGTATGTCTTTGTGTGTTTATGTGTTTGATTCAGTGGAGTGGTAGCATTATGTGAGGCTGGTTTTGTGGTGTGTGTAGTTGCCTTCTCCTCCTGTCTGGTCTTGCCATTCCTGAGTTGAGAGAGCTCAGCCTCCAGTTTGGCTAAATAGCTGCATCTCTCGCAAGTATTTGTGTTATGTGGGAGGAGGAGAGGGTTGTCTGTGTACATGAGGCAGTTATAACATTGCCTCAAGATTCCCAGATTCACCAGCTGGACCGGACAGGAGATTGACAACTGACCTTTGGACATGCTAGAATAATATTGGGAAATCCTTAATTGAAAACAAGGGCCAGTGGGGAGTAAGGGTGTAGTGCTTTTAATTTTTAGTGCTGACTTATATAATTGCTTTAATGAGTAAGTGCCAAGTAACTTGAGTGCAATGTGTTACAAGTAACTAAATGCAAAAACGACAAACAGTAACTTTCTTTCAAGTGAAACAAGGAAATAAGTACAGCAAGCAATGCAGATATCACTAGTGATCCACAGAAGCGCTGAGAAGTTGCGTATTAGGTGGAATTAGCTTCCAGGGAAATAACAAGCAAACAAACAACAAGCATATAAACAAAGCTAGATTCAGCAGGCCTGGATCTAGTCTATGCTAGAGCAAACAAGGTGAACCAATTTCAGTAAGATACAGTTCAAATATTCAGGCACTATAAACCTTTAACCAGAAATTCCCAGCTCAGAAGGGCAGAGTCCAGCCTCTTCTCCCACAAGAGTGCAGACCACGAACCTTCTTAATGTAAAATAACTGGCCTGAAGCCCAAGTGCCTAAACCAGAACTAATACACTTGGACACTGGGCTCTCAATCAGCAGTTCCCAACTTAGAAGGATGAAAGCTACCTGTCCTGCCACCACAGTGTTTGCCACAAACCTTCCTAATGTAAAACAACTGGTCTGAAGCCCAAGTGCTTAATCCAAAAGACTTGAATGATAGCTACACTTTAATCAAGTTACAACCAAGCAGTAATAAATACCATTGAATACTTTAGAGAATGTCTGGATTAGTGCTCAAGTTACACAAACAAAGCTAGATCCAGCAGGCCCGAATCCAGTCTATGCCACAGCAAACAAGGCGCACCAACTTCAGTAAGAAACAGTTCAGATATGCATGCACTATAAGCCTTTAACCAGAAATTCCCAGCTCAGAAGGGCAGAGTCCAGCCTCTCCTCCCACAAGAGTGCAGACCCCGAACCCTCTTAATGTAAAATAACTGGCTTGAAAGCCCAAGTGCTTAAACCAGAATTAATACACTTTTAGAATAACAGACACTGAGCCCTCAATCAGCAGTTCTCAACCTAGAAGGATGTAAGCTACCTGTTCTGCCACAACAGTGCACACCACAAACCCTCTCAGTGCAAAACAACTAACTGGTCCGAAGCCCAAGTGTTTAAACCAAAAGGCTTAGAATGAGTTACACCAAGCAGTAATAAATACAATTGAGTATTTTAAGATGATGCAAAAGTAAAAAGAAGTAGGTAAAACACAAGTACAGTAAAAGCAGATGAATTTTTTTTTTTTTTTTTTTTTCTGAACAAGTGCTGAGATCAAAGAAACAGATTTGAGTGCTGAAACTAGAAAACTGGCTAGTTATAAGAAAAAAAAACAAGCTAGAAGGCTTCCCTCAAACACAGAAGGGCTTGGGGGCTCAGAAGCCTACAAATAGTCTGTACCACTTAACAAGAAAGGCAGGAAATAAGCTTAATTTTTTTTTTTCTATTTCCCAGATGCTCTCTTTGTACACAGTAGGAGTGCCTGAAATCAGAATATGATCTCACTGCACTCAGTTGAGTGAGCAAATGAGATGGGACCAGAGGCAGGCTGAGGGGCGGGCAGTTTCAATGCCACTAAGATTAACACCAAAACAAAATCAGGACGGGTGGGTGGGAATAACTGAAGAGCAGAATAACTTCAGTTAAAAATTCCTTCAACACTCCTTCATACACAGTTTAAATCAAATTAAATACTGTATAATACTGTATTTTTTTTAAAAAAAAGTGCAGATAAAGGTACTTAAATTCTCTTATACGTCCAGTTGAATATAATCAAGTTCTTAGCTGGCCAAGCTGAAGTTTTAAAGCAGGAATTATTTCACATGCACCAGTTTAAATATGCAAGGACAGGAAATCAAAGAATGTGGCTACCCCCACACCTGTAATTACTAGCAAATAACAAAATTCAGCCAACACTAGCTTCAGTTCAAGTTAAGTGCAACCCATATGATGAAAAGCATGTCTTGAGTACATGAATTACTAAGGAAAAGTCAGAAGAAATAACTATCTATAAATCCTTATAATTATTGGTCTTAAGCAAAGTGTTTCCATCCAAAAATAAAACTGGCCATGGCACAGAGTTGCCAAAGTACATTACTTTGCACTAATTTGTACTGAAATTTAGATTGACCTCCTTAGCTTAAGTTGGAAATTGCTGAATAAATCCAGAAATATGCATTTTATCCCCTTTATTTTGTAATATAAATCATATCTTACAATCATCAGCATAATTAACTTTCCAACAATGTTTACTAAGTGCACTAGATGATAACACTTGATTTTAAAAAGGGGCCCAACACTGATCCCTGTGGAACTCCATAATCTGCCTCATGGTTGAGAAAATTACTTAGTGCATAACAAAACTTTTTAATTTTCCCTATTGGTAAATGAAAACACCTGTTAATGATGTCTATCTCTATGCCCTAAAATTTTAACTCCTTAATATATCAATCTGTTTTATCATTTGCTAAAGGAGCTCCTAGTGAGTCACATAAATCAATAAAGGGCTGAAGGCCTTCTCTTATTTCAGACTCACCATCACCAATAATAAAGAAATTATTGAGATATTAAAAAACAATGTGAGATGAATTATGTAGCTTCCAACACACCACATTCCTAAAGTATTCAAAGGCTGAATAGGCAAGAGTACCCCATTGGTATGGCTGTGTCAAAAATATTCCCTGTTGAATTTCATTCCAAGCAAATCCCAATCTCATGGATGGATGGATGGATGGATGGATAGATGGATGGATGTAAGGATGGATAGGAGGCAAATGTAGATTGACTATCCACCTTTGAAATCCATCGGTTTGTAAGTTCTTTTATAATTGTGACCATATAATCAAAAGTGATAAATAATGAACTTTTGAATCATTCTTATCTCTACCATTGTTTACTGACTGCCCTGCCTGTTGGTAAAGATGATGTATTTATGTATGTATGCATTTATTTATTTATTTATTTATTTATTTATTTTACATTTGTTGACTGGGATAGTCCAACTGGATATATGTCCATTTTCAGCGGAGGCCCGGGGAGAAAAGCTCCAGATAACACAGACAGAACATAGCAGATATGAGTCAAACATATTTACAAAGCCCTCTAGAAGGTACTCAGAATATGCACAGCATGTAATAGTATACAAAAACAACAGGTTCCAGCAAGCTATTATGAGCAAGAGATGCGTACAATATTAATTTAAATAAGGCATTGAATAAGTAGTGTTTAATCAGGGTAGTACAGGGACAAAGACAGTGCTCTGTAAAATACTGTTTGAGGCCTTTTTTGAAGAGACTTAAAGAAGGTTCGAGGGTAAGGTTAGATGGAAGTGAATTCCAAGTTTTACCAATGACATTGGCAATCAAGGAGTCGCCGGCTGAATTAATGGCTTTGTGGGTTTGGACCAACAGTTTATTGGATGATCGTAGTTGCCTTGAATTACTGTATGGCTTTATGATATTTTTGAGTGCCGGAGTATTTTCAGGATGGTACACAATTTTGTGTGCTACTATAACCTGCTTGAACAGTAGTAGGCTAGGCAGTTCTTAGCCACCCAAGAAGACTGAGGTTTTGACAGTGATGTGTCCTATATGTTGAGCCTATGGCAAATCTGGTAATATGGTTGTAACAGTGAGAGCTCTTACTAAGTTCAGTTCTGCTCAAATTAGACAGTATGGGGGAGGCATATAGAAGGGTAGAGAGTAGGTGTGATCGGGCAATTGCAGTCCTAACTAATGGAGTTAGAAAAGGTTGCTACTATATAATGAGCCAAGCTTCTTATTAATGTTTTTTATAGTTTTATTGATATGCAGATCAAATTTGAGATTATTGTCCACTATTACTCCTAAAAGCTTAGTATGGTCATCTGGAGAGATAGAGGTACTGTTTTTGGATGTTATTGAGAAGGAAAACGGGGTGGTTCTACTGGTGGGGGTAAAGAGGAGCAGTTTAGTTTTTGTTGGGATTTAACAACAGACGGTGATTAGAGAGCCAATTTTCAACTGTGTGAAATGTGTTTTGTGTTAAGGTTTGCAGGTATAAAGGGGAGGAGGCCATACAGATCAGGGTATAATTGTCTGCATATTGAATGCAGGTTGCATCAGGGATGGCAGCATGAAGATTGTTGATGAAGATAGAAAAGAGTAGAGGACCTAGCATAGAGCCCTGAGGGACACCAAGGGTGAGAGGTAGCAGGGTGGACAGTTTGCCCTGCCATAATACAGCCTGTTGTCTGCCATTCAGATAGGATAGAAACCACTGAATAGCATGGTTACCTAGGGAGATGGAGTTTAGGGAATGGATGAGTAATTTGTGGTTGACCATATAAAGGCCTTCGACAGGTCTAAAAATAGGGCTGAAGATAGCCTGTTGTTATTCCTAGTTTGGAATAGGGCATTTGTAAAAGAAAGGAGGGCAGAGGTGGTGCTGTGATGTGGCCTAAAGCCATGCTGAGAGTTGGCCAGCAGACCGTTCTGAATGAAATAGTCCATAAACTGCATATGAACGCACTTCTCCATTAATTTGGCTAGTGGTGAGAGAATGGCAATGGGTCTGTAGTTGGACAGTTCTGTTGAACTTCCACTTTTGTGGAGTGGGATAACATGGGATATTTTCCAGATTGAGGGGATAGCTCCATCAGTTAGTGTTCTATTGATTAGGATAGAGATGGGGAATGCTATGGCATCGGCAGCTTTTTGTAGGTACTCTGCAGGAAGGAGGTCAGCTGAAAGGGTGGTTTGATTTAGTTTTTTGATAAGGGATCGGATAAAAGTGGTAGAGACAGGTTGGAAGTTAAAGGGGGGGTGAGAAGTAGATGTGTTATTGGTAGAGTTAGAGTGGGTGGGAGTAAGTTGGTTAGCTAAGGACAGAATAATTTCAGTGGAAAAGTTATTAAAGGCAGTGGCAACAGTTTCTGGGGATTTATGGGTGTAGTTTGATGGGGTTGGAGTAGTAGATTGTCTTGGATGAAGAAGTCGGTTAATACCTGCCCAAAACTTTTGGGGATTGTTTTGGTGTTTAAATTGGATGTTCTGGTAGTAGTTTTTTTTTTTTTGTCTAGCAAAATTAGTTTTTTGTATCATTTCTAATTTGACGATATCTCACTTGGTCGAAGGGGGCATTAGTTGTTTGCCATTTGGTCCAGGCTAGATTTCTAAGTTTGATTTTTATATTAGTTTCCTTTGTGAGCCATGGAGCAGTATTAGATTTAGTATTTATAGTACATGCAGGAGCATGGGAGTCAAGGATGCTCAGGGATTTATTGTTAAAGAAAGTTACAGCTTCATCTAGTGGCAGATTTTTTAGGTGACCAGTTGACCGATTTAAGTTCATTAGGAAGTTAGTAGGATTGAAGTTTTTATTATTTCTGATTGTTTTGTACATAGTCTTGTGGTGGATTTCTGCCTTATACTTAATAATATAAGTTAGTGAATAATCACTTAGGTCATTGGGGAGAGTCCCAGCTGTATACAAACTTGGGTGGCTATTGATAAGTACCCAATCTAAGATACTTTCCCTGTTAGTGGGTTTACTAATCCTAGTGGGAGAGGTCATTATTTGTGTGAACCCAAACACATTTATATGGGTGACAGGGGATTCAGCTGAGCAGGTGCACCAGTCGATGTTAAAGTCACCAAGAACAATGGTTTCTTGGGAGTAAGTAGTGCATAACCATTGGAGGATATCTTCCAGGGTGCTTATTTTATTGCCTGGGGAATGTAGATACAGACAATATTTATACTCGTATTATTGTTAATTTGCAATTTGGTAATGAGGATTTCTGTGTTATTAAATGGGGGTGGTTGACCTGGATCTCTATTAACACAATGTATTTTTGTAAAGAACTGGTATCCCACCTCCCTTCTACATTGTTCAGTCTAATTGGTGTATGTTTTAGCCCGGAGGTAATACCTCATTATCGGCAGTAATAGGTTTAACCAGGTTTCTGTAAGACACATTATGTCTGGGGAATGAACTGCTAAGAGGGCATGCAGGTTGGGGATTTTATTATTTATACTTCAAATGTTCAAGTGAGATGTCAGGAGAGCATTTGTAGGACTGTTAAGGGGTAGTTTATTGATGGGGTTGGTGGTGTAGGCACTATTGTCACCAGGTGGATGAGTCTGTATGAGCCTGGTTTCTTCTCTGAAACCAGGTCTAGGGGGAAATAATAAATGGATCAAATGACGGAGACTGGAGTGGGGCCATTAACCCCCCCCCTTTGGTATTCTTTAGCAAGGAGGAATTGTACTATGGGCCCTTTGCTCTTGACTGATGTTAATTTTTTAATTTGTGTATATATGCATTTTTTTCGATTTTATTGAAAAATCCTGAGTAAAACCTTCAATGAGAAAATTAATTGTTGCTTGACCTGGAAAATGTCTTAGCAGGTCTTTGATGACTTCAATCTTAATAGATGAATGTTTCCATGATGCTTTATTTAAATCTGTGAAAATAGCTGGATCTGTTAAATCCACAAAAACAGATTCTACTCCAATCTGTTGATGGGTCCTGATTAATTTATGCCTTGCTTGAGGCTGATTAGAGTTTGGGAGAACTTTGTTATCTTCAAACCAGCATTTTATTGAAAGGGGCCTACCACCACAAACTTTGCAGATATGGGGGGATCTGCATAAGGGCCAACCACAATTCCTAGCACTGAAAGCCCAGTAAGACTTGACCTTGCCTGCCAAATCTTCTTCTTGGTAGCCGTGGTCATTTATTGATTTATCCACTGTGAGGATGAAACAGATGTCAGAGCATCTGGCCTTCCATTTTAATTGCTTGTCTTTCAGTTTAAGTTTTTTTAAATTGTTGATCATACCAATACCAAGAAAATCCGCCTTTTAAAATATAGGCTTCTCTTATAATAAGGAAATTAGCTAACAGGGGGCTAACCACATATGAATATCCTTCCATTAATACCATCATGCAATGTACAAATCCTAAAACCTAGTTCTCCCAGGACTTCAAGGTTGGTATCTACCAAAAGCCATGAGGGCTTCTACTAGATCTTAGAAACATCTCAGTTCAAAGTGTATAATTCTTTGGACTCCTTCTGCATCAATAAGGTCAAAAATGTCTACATAGTCTCCTTTCCAAATCTCTTCCTTGACTGATTGGGATATGCGTGAGGTAATGTCTCAGCCACTTAGATTAACTTCTTGTTGACTGTCTTTATTATTAGTGATGAAACTGGTATGATTTGATGGGACTGCAGCTGACTCTTTATCAGAGGGAGCTATTGGCAATAATGGGAATAATGTAATGTTAGCAACATCTGTAGATGACATGCTATTAACAATGCCCATCCCTTCATCCCTTAAACATTGATCTGACAGGTTATTATTGCTGCTGTCCTAACTTCAACTTTAACTGCTACAATAAAAGCACATAAATACTTATCTATTTGCCCTGTCTGAATATCAAATTCTCTTACAGTAGCTCCTGATGTTTCCTGACCTGATCCAATATGATGAACGGTGTCCCTGGAATCTAGAGCTGGATCTTCTTTTCTGACTTTCCGTTTGGACATTTTCAGAGATGGACCCTACTCAGGAATATCGGACTTGGTTAAATGTATAGAGAAACTTCAGATTCGGCTGTGATGCATCTGACATCTGATCATTCTCATCTGATGCTAATTCGTCAAAAAATAAACTAGCTTCTTCAGAAATCTGATTCCACCTCTGACAGTAATCCTGCATTAAAGCTATTATGTAAATTCTATAAAAGGAAATACAGATAATGAGTTATACTGATATTATACAATGACCCCTCATTAGTATTACCAAAACGTGCATGCTGATTGGCCAGCGTGCCCGTTGTAAATCCCACAATCTACCAATGGAAAAAGGTCCGGTCATCCGGACTTTTTTCCGTTGGTATAAAGTGCTCAAAACATTTTTTTTTAACAAATTAAAAAAAAGAAAGAAAAAACAGAGCAACGGAGATTTTCTTTTCCCCGTTGCTTCCATTTCAAAGCATTGATGTACTGGGTATGCGTGGGACGCAAGTCTCATATGCATGCATATGGGACGCAAGTCTCATATGTATGCTCAGTACATCAAAACAAGGAAGCAGTGTACCACAACCAGTGGAAGAACAGTAATGCGCTGTTATACAAAGACATTATTTAAGAAAAGCAAGTATTTTTTCTTAAATAATGTCATTGGATAGTAGCAATAACCGACTGCGTGGTTGTGGTATATTGAAATTTTCCCATGGTTGGCTTTATTTAATCACTCGACCTTTGATCTCATGATTAAACCACAAAAAACGTGGGTAAATGTTCAATATACCACACCACGTCATTGGTTATTGCTTAAAAACTATAAATTTACTTCTCTTGTCTTAAATTATCCAATTAAAGTTAAGCTTTTCTTACATACACACACACACACACACACACACACACACATATCTTTATATATATATATATATATATATATATATATATATATATAGAGAGAGAGAGAGAGAGAGAGAGAGAGTGTTAAATGAAAAAAAGGCTAGGGAGCAACCTATTAATGATATAATTGATGGCTGCTAGTATATATGAATAATAGTAACACATTATAAACAATACAATAATACTAAATAATTATTTTATTAAAATGAGTGATATTACTGCAGTGGTGGTGCTGCGGTAGCGTTGTCGCCTCACAGTTAGACGTTGCACGTTCGATTCTCAGTTAGAGCGTCTTCTGTGTGTCGACATGCGTGAATGGGCATTCCTTCCCTGAAGGCTGTGCGTTAGGCCCAACATGCCAGCACGTAAAAATCTACTGCCAATCATTAGCGGACCGGAGTTCCGCTGTGGCCACCCCTAACGGGGAAAAGCCGAAAGACAGTTTATTAAAATGAGTGATATTATACCGTGAAGTTGAGTTATACTAGGAAAATGAATCCTGTATCTATGGGATGATGGGCTGATAACAGTTTCTTTGAGCTAATAGGTCTGTGCTAAAAAGAATATTTGAGATGTATAAAATGTAAATGTGTAATATCCCTTTAAGTGAGGATGTTACATTAGTAGCCTGCTTACTTATTTAAATATTGAATGATAGAAAAAAAGAAGTTATGTCTTACCATAACATTCCATCTGTATTGTTGATCCTCGTTCAGTCCTTACGCATGGGGTATCGGTTCCGAGCTCGGAACCAAGCCGGCCATTTTCCAAGCTCACGTCAGCTTCAAACTCTCGAGCTAAACTCTTACCCACAGTTCCCCTCTCCCTGTTACCTCAGATTGAGTTTGCAAGTTAAAGAAGGTAGAGGCTACCTCTGGTCAAATAAGCTAAGAGAACTGGATGTTGAGATCCACTAGAAACCACAGGAGGGGGAAGGAGGGAGGGTCGTAATGACTGAACAAGGATCAACAATACAGATGGAATGTTATGGTAAGACATAACTTCTTTATCTGATATTGTTAATCCTCATTCATTCCTTACGCATGGGACAGAGTCCCCAGCTACCTCTATTCCTGGAAGGCTCTCATGGAAGGACATTCCTGAGCACCATAGTACCGAAAGATGCTCTTCCCCTGGAGGCCAAATCCAATTTGTAATGATTGATGAAGGTATGAGGCATAGCCCAAGTTGCAGCTGCACAGATGTCATGTAAAGAAGCTCTGGCATGGAAGGCAGCAGAAGTTGCCACCGACCTTGTTGAATGAGCTTTCATGGTAGTAGGCAATGGGATATTACATTGTGTGTAAATAAAGGTCACACAGTCCTTCAACCATCTAACTAATGTGACCTTAGCAACAGCAGATCCTAATCTAGGTCCAGAAAAGGCCAAAAATAACTGGTCAGATTTATGAAAGGGTTTAGTCCTGTTTAAGTAAAAATGGATTTGCCTGTGTATATCTAGGGTATGTAGGCAATACTCTCCTCTGTTTGAATGATTGGGAAAGAAAACTGGCAATTCAATGGCTTGATTAATGGACATTTCAGAGATCACTTTAGGCAGAAATGACGGATTAGTTCTCAGAAACACTCTATCTCTATGAAAAATCAAGTATGGACTCTTGATACATAAAGCTTGAAGTTCAGAAATACGTCTGGCAGAAGTAATAGTGACCAAAAACAAGGTTTTCCATGACAAATACTTGAGGTTGCAAGAAGAGTCTGGTTCGAAAGGTGCCATTGTCAGAGCTTGTAGAACTAATAATAAATCCCATGGTTGAACAGGTTCTCTAAAAGGTGGCTTCAGATGATTCACACCTTTTATGAAGGTCTTGCACAATTTATGGGACATAAGAGAGGAATCTTGGACACCCTCATGAAAATTAGAAATTGCAGCCAAATGAACTCTAATGGTAGCGGCCGATAGACTTGATTGAAACAGGTTGGCCAGATAGTCTAGTATTATCGACACTGGTGCTGAAAAGAGGTCTACTTGTTTATCTTTCAGCCAACAGGTAAATCTTTTCCACTTGCTCAGATAAGTAATTCTAGTGGAAGACTTATGAGAAGCAATGAGAATATCACGTACTGGTAAAGAAAGATCATTCTGCCTGGCAATCAAGGGAATTGGAGTAGCCAAGCCATTAGCTTCAGGCTGTTCAGGTTGAGATGAATCAGGTTCTGTGGGTGTGAGATCAACTCCGGGGTTGGATGGAAAATCCATGGTCGATCTAGTAGGTGAGGCCAAAGGAAGGGGAACCAAATCTGTTGAGGCCAATATGGTGCTATGAGGATCACCTTGCTCTTCAACCGCCGGGCTTTCTTCAGAAATTGGGGAATGAGGGGAAAGGGTGGAAATGAGTAGAGAAGACCCGAGGGCCAATCGTGGACTAGATCGTCCCTGGGGTAACTGTCCCGGAGTGGGAATCAAGGCAAAGTAGTTGCTGCATTTATAGTTGGTCGGGGATGCAAAGAGGTCACAGCAAGGATGGCCCCAGTGGTGGAAGATCTCTGCCGCTATCAAGGGATTCAGGGACCACTCGTGAAGTTGAAGAATGCACCTGCTGAGCCTGCCTGCTATCACTTTGGAACTCCCAGGAATGTGAGTTGCTAGAAGAAAATGGTTGGTAGCCATCGCCCATTGCCATATCCTCATGGCCTCTCGACAAAGGGGGTAAGATTTGGTTCCACCTTGTTTGTTGATGTACCAGACCACCGCCATGTTGTCTGATTGAATCGCAATTGTCCCAGACAGCAGCAGGGGATGGAATGCATGCAACGCCAGAAGCACCGCCCTAAACTCTAGAACATTTATATGCAGATGGGCCTCCAGTTGGGAACAAGTGCCTTGGACTCTCTGTCCCTGACATAGCCCCCCCCCCACCCCATAAGGGAGGTGTCAGTGGTCACTGTGGCCTTGGGTTGCTGGGGGGAGAAGGGGTGAGACCATTGTGAGAGATTGTGTGTCATCCACCAATTTAAATCCTGTTTGCACCTGTGGGTTACTCGAATCATGGCTGAAAGAGGATGCTGAAAAGGATACCACTGCGTGAGCAGTAGCCATTGTAGAAGCCTCATGTGAAACCTGGCCAGGGGAGCAATGGTGATGGAGGCTGCCATGGAACCCAACAGCTGTAGAACCGAGTGAGCTGTGGATTTTTCCTTTGAAAGGATTGGAATTAGTTGTTGCTTTATCCTTAAAATTCTGTGCTCTGGAATAGCAGCTCTGCAGTTTTTTGTGTCCAAGATAACCCCTATGAATTCTGTCGATTGAGATGGGGTGAGATTGGATTTCTGCCAGTTTATAGTTATGCCTAGCCTTTGAGTAGCGAGGAGAGAGTATGCCAGGGCTTCTTCCAGTAGATATCTGGTGTGGCCTGAAATGAGCCAGTCATCTAGGTATGGAAACACCTGGAATCCTTGAAGTCGCAGGTGAGCTGTGACAACTGCCATGCACTTTGTGAACACTCTGGGGGCTGTAGAGAGTCCAAAGGGCAGTACTCTGAACTGGTAGTGACTGGCTCCCCACACAGAAGTGCAGACATCTTCTTGATGGCCTGTCCACCTTTATGTGGTAGTAAGTATCTTGAAGATCTATAGAGCACATCCAATTGTCTTTTTCCAAAAGCGAGAGGATAGACTATATTGTGACCATCCAGAATTTTTGTACTCTCACAAATTTGTTCAATACACTGAGATCCAAAATTGGTCTCCAGTCCCCGGTTTTCTTTGGCACCAAAAATAGTCTTGAGTAGAATCTGGATCCTATCTGGTCTGGAGGGACTATTTGGATGACTCTTTTTCTTAGCAGCTTTTCTATCTCTAGTGCTGCTTCTTCCTTTTGACTGGGTGGAACGTCAGGAAGATTTTTTGAAGGGACAGGACAAAGATTGAAGGGGATATGATAACCTCTGGTTATGATCCTTTGTACCCAAGAATCGGTGGTGATGGTTAGCCAGGCACAAGGGTACAAGGAGAAACGTCCCCCAACCACCTCCAGAGGAAAGGAGTTGGACCGCTCTTCAGGAGCGCTGGTAGGATTGACCAGGGAAAGAATCCCTGGAACCCTGGTTACACGGTCCCCCTCTGCCCCAAAAGGAGCATCTTCCCTGTGAGTTTCCCCCTCTGCCTCTGGGGGAGAACTCAGCCTGTGTGTCACAGAAAGGACCCTGAGATTTCTTGAACCATATCTTCCACTCTTTTGGTTTCAGGAGAAAGCACGTTGAGGGGAAGAATAACGGACACCTACGGCAGAAAGGGTCTTATCATCCTGTTCACATCTGGCCAGTGTGCTTTTAACTTTGGGCCTAAACAACGAGGAGGGCTCAATGGGGGCATTAAGAAAAAAAGACTTAAAAGGTTCCGCAAAGTTGCACAAATGCATCCAGGCATGTCATCTCAAGATCGCAGCTGAACCCACCACTCTAGCTGCTCCTTCTGATGCATGAGATATCAGTCGCATAGAGAAGTTAGACATAGACTCAATGGTGGCCAGCTGAGAGGCCACTTTGTCACAGACCTCATCAGACACGGCACCAGCCAAGGTTTCAGACAGCTGTGAAACCAGATCCCTTTGAAGCCTGGTAAAATGTGCCATATAATTCATGGACTTGATAGCAAAGGTTGCTGAAGCAAAGGTGTGCTTCCCTATCCTGTCCAGGGCCCGGGACTCTCTGTTAGGTGGATGGACAGTCTGGCTTTCTTCTTCTGCCAGATCCTTTTTTGTTGTGGCCACCACCACCAAAGCATCCACAGGAAGACCTTTGGACCAATGGGGATCCAAAGCAGGAGGGGACAAGATCTTATCTGGCCTCCAGGGAATAGCTTCGATGGTATCAGGGGCCTTCCAAGCATGCTGCATGATGAACCTGACAAGTTCATCGGCAGGTGGAATAACCCAGGAGGTAGGGGGCCGGGCACAAAAAGCCTGCAGGAACACAGATTCCTCAGGGGTTGGATTAGAGGACTGCCAGTCACCTCTCTGTTTCAGGATTTCAAGGATATCACCAAAGGATACCTCAGAGGGTGACCGAGGGGATCCTTCCCCCTCATCAAAATCTGTGTCTTCAGTGAGGGACTCCTCTGTGGAGTCCATGTGCTTCCTCTTACATGAACTTTTCCGATGGACCTCCTCAGCAGGAGAAGCTGGGGAAGACAACGGAAAGGGGGATTCCTGAGGGAATATGTCCTGCGGCCCTTGCACCCGGTGTCCACTAGATGTGACTTGTGAAACCAGTGTACCAGAGGAGGGTGGAGGTATAGACAGTCTGGTATCGCCAGCAGCAGCGAAGGCCTTCTTCATCAGTTGGAAGGCTGGTCCACCCGGAGAAGAGTGTATGTCTAGGACAGGGGACACTCCTCCCCTAAGTGGCTCAGCCTGCCGACCCGGAGTCCCTGGATGGCTGTGGAGCAGCAAGCTATGCATGTCACAGCTGATATCCTGGGCCATAGCAAAACTTTCCTGCCATGAAGGCAACTGCAGTTCCTTCGTGAGATCCATAAAGGGAACCGCAGAAGGGGAAGACTGTGCTATATCCATGGACTTTAAAGGCAATGAAGCAGGAGAATAAGAAGGTGTCTTTGGAGATGGGTGATCACCTCCCAAGGAAGGATAGTTCCTGGTCCACAAGACACAACACATCATGTTCAGAAAGGCTTCTAGTGGACCAAACAGAGACTGAGGGAGAAACAGGCCTGTCCACAAAAGAGGCAGACTTGGTGCCCATCTCATCTGACCACACCGAGGACAACGGTGCTGAGAAAGACTTGACTACTGTTGTCTGCACCAAAGAAGTCATCGGTGCCGAGGTTATTGTCTGCACAGACACTGGGATCGGTGCCGAAGTGGTTGTCGGTGCCGAAGCTGGAACCGACAAAACTGGAGTCAACAATAAAGGCCTCGGCTCTGAGGAAGATCTCGGAGCAGACGCGGTCAAGGTCTGCGCCGACTGAACGGTCGGTGCCGATACAGTGGTAATAGTCTGAACTGAGGAGCCCCTCGGTGCCAATTTGTAGAAGGCTGCAGGAGAGGACGGAGCCGAAAACACTAATGGAGCTGAAGGCCTCGGTTCCAAAGGTCTAGGCACTGAAAGCACTGGGGCTGACTGAGGGAGCTCCGGAGCTGAAATTTTAGCCTTTTTAGGTTTTGGTTGGTGAGAGTCCCCAGCCGGGGACGAAAGCAATGATTTAGCCTTAGTAGAAACATCCATTTTCTTATGGGCTTGAGGAGGGGTTGAGACCTCTGACCCAGAAATAGCCTCTGAAAAGGGAGATTTTAGAAGTCCCTTCAGTATCAGCTTGTTTTTCCTTTCTAACAAAGTTCTATTAGAAAAGTTCTCACAAATAGTACAGGGTGGGTCAACAGACAAATGGGAAGCTCCCAAACAATAAACACACAAAGAGTGTGCATCAGAAGTAGGCAGTTTGTGTCCACAATCAGAACACCGCTTAAACCCCGGACTACCTTTTTTATCTGACATATTAATTAATAGAAAAGTACCAACAATGGTACAAGAGAGTACCCGAAGGTATGAAAGAGAAAAGGGAAAGAGATTACCAAGGATGCTAAATAGAAATACCTTGCGGTAAAAGTAGTAAGTAAAAGACAAAAAAAACTGAGGAATTTATGAATGCTAGATGCGATAGGGTAAGAGACAATAAAAAATCAACTTTTCTGACAGAAAAGTAATTTGTAAAGCAATTAAACAACAATTGACTGTACTTAGCTCAAGAGAAGTAGCTTGACACGACCGGATGGCAACGCGGCAAATGAAATCTGAGGTAACAGGGAGAGGGGGATTGTGGGTAAGAGTTTAGCTCAAGAGTTTGAAGCTGACGTGAGCTTGGAAAATGGCTGGCTCGGTTCCGAGCTCGGAACCAATACCCCATGCATAAGGAATGAACGAGGATTAACAATATCAGATTTCCATTTACACAACCAACTGAAACGATAAGGAAATATCCTACTCATGTGAAAGTTCTTGTGTGTGTGTGTGTTTGTGTGTATGTGTGTGTATCTATATCTGTATCTATATCTATCTATCTATATATATATATATATATATATATATATATATATATATATATATATATCCTCAACCCCTTTTTCCCATTTTACACATGAGGTTCAGGTGTCAATATATCACTATAGATATATATATATATATATGTGTACATACATATTTTTTCAAAGATTTATGTATATATAACTCAATTAATCCACATAGCATAAACAAAGGGGATAAAGGAGGGGGCAGTGACAGAGCAGTGAAAAGGCCAATATAAACAGGGAAAGACAAAACAGCAGGAAAAAGTAAACACAAGCATGTAAGTGAAAGCATTTACATACCTGTCACTAATTTCTTTAATTTTATTTTTAAAAAATGCTGAAACAGCCCATGAACAGCAGATGGGACTGCAGCAGGAAACAAACTGATAAATCACCCACTTTTGTAAATACAAGTTCATTTTTTTTTCATTTTTATTTTTAAACAAAGAAAAGATCACACCAGGGACAAAACTCACCTAACAGTAGCTGGGCAGAAACCCCTCTGCTTCTTTGCAACACAGTCTGCCAGAGTGACTTGCAGCAAGGAAATATAACTTTAACTAAGGAAGCTCGAGCTCAGCTGAGCCCGGGAAGGGAGCTAAACAAACTGTCTTGTCTCCAAGAATGACAGTGTTATTCATCAATGAAGTAAGCAGGTCATTAGAGAGAGCTATCTGGAGGCAAAAAAAAATATATATATATATATATATATATATATATATATATATATATATATATATATATATATATATATATATATATATATATATATATATATATCTATATTACAGATGCAAAAACAAAATATGAGCACAGCAACCACCACAAAGCTGGTGAAAACAGTCACCCTTAAAATAAAATGCATTTGACTGAAAACCAAATTGTAGCAATAGCAGTGAAATGTCATTAAAGCCAGGGTGGTATAACTGGTACTTACACAAACAGAAAGAGGACAGATACCAGCCTAGTGTTGAATGTTGATATGCATAGATTTAATCTCAAGAATGTAAAGATACATTTGAGGTGTAACATGTAAATGTTTAATTAAGGAAAGAAAATGTGTCCTTGATACATGTTGTACTGAAACCTAAAATGGGCTTTAAACATTTTTCAAGATAATAAGGCAATTGCTCAGTGACATATCTATTACCAGATACTATAGATCATCGGTGGGGATGTTTGTCTACCTTGAATAGCAGAGAAAACATTGAACCACATAGCATATTGAATCATGCACTTTTTTCTACAATAACAGCAGTTGTTTTTCATTTTCTGTTCTCCTCCAGCTATGGAGCTCTGGTTGTTCTGGTTAAAACAGAGGTAGAGTTTGGATGGAGTATCATCTGCTATGGAAGTGTTTGAAAGTATCTTTGCTTTTTGGTCATTTTACCTAAAAGATGTGAAAGTAATCCTCTTTGGTCTTAGTTTGTATTTCAGCATTGATATAGTAGTCATGTCTACACAGCATCAGCTGTGTGGAGCTTATACAGTAATACTATGTAGAGTAGCATGGTAGGACATAAGAGCTTTGTGATGGTCTGGTTGATGTACAATCATTTTGGCAGTTTGGGCATCTCTTTGGATGGTGGGTAGTAAGGAAATGACAAAATATATATGAAGCCATAATCCTCAGCGAATTGCTAAATCGGTGTGGATACAAGCTGTGTACTATTATCTGTGATGAGATCAATTGGCATGCCATGTGAATGTATAGTAGGTTTGCCAAGATAGGATCTGTTTAGGCTCTGTATGTGAGGCAGGGGATACCTTTTACTAACTTGTATGCTACAGAAAAGAGTACCAAAGCTTTGAGATGGCATGCATATTTTTTTGTAATTTAGGTCCCCGATAAGTGTTGTGGTCCTAACAATTGTGCCAAGTGTTTGGACAGGTGCATACCAAAAGAGGCGTTATATTCAATGATTAGCCTAATGAGAGCCAGGTACAGAATGATTACATTCCTGGACCTATATATCATACCATTAGATTTAAATTGTGCAGTAAAGAATGATTTCAATAGTGGATATGTGATGATCAAAGGATAGTACATTGTAAACATGTGTTCCCATATCCCTGACTACAGGATAAACTTTCAGTGGTATGTTGTCAGTGTGATAGCTACAAGAGTGGTTTTTCTAACTAAATGATATTTTTGTACATTTCTTGGCATTTGGTTTTAGTTCATGGTTTTGATACTAGCTATTTCTTTGAAAAAGGTCCTCTTGGATTCCCTTTGGGGAGTTTATGATTGCACCAGGTTGACAATTATCTGCAAACTCGGTCAGCCATAGACCTTTAACATTTACCTTGACCTCTGAGTCAATGCCAAAGAGGAGTGGCCCAAGGACTGGGCCCCTGGGGTACACCATTAATGACAGGTCTTTTGGAGGTGGTAGAGCCACCCGCCCTAATTTCCATGACTCTATTTTTTAACCAAATTGCTATCCAATGAGGTGCAAAAAAGGTTTACATTTATCTTGGAGAGCATATCTATTATGCCTGAATGTGTAATAGTGCCAAAAGCCTTTAAGAGATCTAGATTTGCAGTGTGTACTGATTTGCCCTCATCAGTTCCTTCAGTAGCCTTCTCAAAGTAGTCAAGCAGGTTATGTAGGCAGTATCTCACTTTGACGAATCTGAAATAGCCTGGGTCAAGAGTTTGTAGGTCACCTATGTCCTTATTTATTACCTCCATAAAAAGCCTTTTCATAGCCTTTAAGATGAGATTGGTTAGGTTTATAGGTCTAGAATTACCCAAGTCAGTCTAAGCCCCACCATTGTGTAAGTAGATAACTGTTGCTCTCGTTCATTCATCTGGCACAATGCATATATGGATGCTAATACTTAATAGCCTCTATAGGGGGTCTGACAAGTCAAGCTGAGTACCCAGTCTAGTATGTTATCCGCCACCGTGGAAGTAGTGTTTTTGACCTTGGATAGGGCCTTGAGGACTTGTTCTTGGAAGATTTGAGGAGGAGGTATAAATGCAGGAATATGATCTGGTAATATAGGAGGGAGAGAAGAGGTTATGTTTGAACTAAATTTGTCTGTTAGTAGAGCGGCTATATCCTTTTGATCCAAGTGTTTAATATAATTTACTTTTACTTCTGCACAGTTCTATGTATTGTTTCTGAGGTTTTTAACATATGTAAAGAAGTCTCTGTGGTTATTATTTACATTTGTGAATAGTTTTATCTCATATTTGGCTTTGGTTGATTTGATCATTGTCTGGAAATTGGTAGTTGTGTTCTCTCATTAGGGATGGCTTATGTATTTCACAAAACTAGCATGCCAGCACAGGTTTTGCAATGTCTGCGTTGATGCTTGGCCACCATACCATCATTTTCACTCTTTCATGATACTAAATCAGCACTTGATGACCTTCATGTATTTGTTTAAGCACTTTGGCATGTTGTGAAGAAGGTTCAAAAACTCTGCCATGGTATAGTAGCATATCGCCATGCTCAGACAATAGAGTTTTGACAGTATAGTATTTCAGATGCTTTGAATGTGGCCAAGTGCTGGCATTGTGGCAGTGCTTTGTCCATATCATAAGAGTTACTGAAGTCAATGTTTAGTGGTCAGTCTCAAGATGGACACTGTCTAACCTCAGTAGGTATCTTGAGAATTTCTTATCTGCCCACACACTTGCAAGGCACACTTTTTTTGATTTGTGAATATTTTTGTTTTGCATCAGTTAGTATTCTGGAGCAGATAAAATGACTTGTCCATCCATGTGGAGTAAAGAAGCACCTAGACTATAAGCACTGCCATCAATACTCATGACTATTGGTTTCATGACATCAGAACAGGTGAACAATGAGCAAGACATTAAGAGTTGCTTAACTTTGCTGAAAGCTCGGGCTTGGGTATTTTCCCACAGAAAAGTTGCATCTTTCTTTAGTAAATCTGTCTAGGGACACTGTGGACAGATCTTGCATGTGTTACCCAAGAAATGCATCATGCCTATTGCCTGTCATAGCACAGGTACATGTGCTAGACCTTTTATCTGTGTTACTGTTTTGACCTTGATTGATTCTGATGCGATTCCACTAGCATCTGTGCTGTAACAGAAATACTGGATTTGGGGCTTGCCAAAACTACATTTGTCTCTGCTTAGCTTCAAACATAAGTTTTTAATAGTCTTTTGTCATGTATATGTTTATCAGTGCCAAACACAAGTATATTGTCCATGACATCAACACTACCATCCTGTCATTTCAACAGATCACTCAATTCACATTGAAATATTTTTAGTGCTAAATTTATACTAAATGGCATTTTTTCCAATCAGAGTAATAAAGGTGGCTAGCTTTCAAATGTGTATCTCTAGAGGTATCGGCAAAAACACCATTTGAAACATCTAACATGGAGAACAGCCTAGTTCTAACAGCTTAGGTGCAATAACCTCTTCTTCATGAGTGCATCAGTTAAATTTTTTTTAAAAATGACACATTTTCTCACATTGAAACCTGAATTCCAAATGCAAACTCTATTCTTCTCTTCACAAAGCCTGGTAATCCAAAAACCACCACACCGCTACAGACTGGACCTGGTGAAGTCTGTTTAAGATTGATTAGACAAAAGCGCTTATCGTTTTATATATATATATATATATATATATATATATATATATATATATATATATATATATATATATATATTTTTATATAAGTATTTAATAAAATGTATTTTATGGCAGTGGTGTGGTGGTTTTTGGATTACCAGGCTTTGTGAAGAGAAGAATACATTTTCCCATGTTGCCATTCTTTTTGATAATTGATGCCATTGGCAAACATCATCCAATAGGTTCCATTACACTTACAATCACACCAAGTATTTGCATACATTTCAGTTATGCCTCCACTTTAGGGAGTGTTTGAAATGGTACTCTTCTGGGTGTGGTCAAGGCATCTAGGACAGGATCTGGCTTCAAATTTATCTTTACTGGCTCACAGTTAAGCAGACCAGATTCTCCAGGCACATCCATATTAACTTCATTTACTCTGGATCAATAAATTCCAACTTGCTTGCTGTACTTCCATTGAGCAGATTACTTATACATGGACCTTCCAGCAGATAGACAAAAAACACAGATGTGTGCTCCTTCTACATTGTCATTGCTGCAAACCTTATGATACACTTGAGTTTGCCAGCCATTCAGTTTTCTCATTTTATCATCAATGGCTACTTCTTTTATTTGCTTAGTTTTATACATGACAGTAAAGCAGCCCATCTTTTTACATATCTTTCACATTCCTTAAACCTTCTCTCTTGTAACACACTGCTGTGACCGAGTGCACGAACAGTTATATTTTGTGCATTTGCCAACTTGCATTTCCTTTTCATTTCATGCAAATGCTTTCTTTGACTATTATCAGGCTTTTTACTGAGTTTGTCATTTTCTTTGCATGTTTACTACTCTTACTTCCATAGTGAAACACACACACACACACACACACACACACACACACACACACACACACACACACACACACACACACACACACACACACACACACACACACACACACACACACACACACACACACACACACACACACACACACACACACACACACGCACACACACACACACACACACACACACACACACACACACACGCACACACACACACACACACACACACACACACACACGCACACACATACACACACACACACACACACACACACACACACACACATCATTTGCTGTATTTATATTACTATTTTCTCTCTTTACTAGTTCAGATTCTTTAACAATCTCAATTGCCTTTTCCAAAGTTTAATTTTGGAACAATTCAGATTCAGTCAGCCCAGTAACTAATCTAGCTCTATTGTTTTCCATTTTTCTTTGTGAAGCCTAAAGTATTTAGACACTTTGTATAAACATCTGACAAAATCTTTCACTGACTCTCCCTTAACTTGAACTTTTTTTCTTGAACTTTGCAGATGACCGCGAACCTGGTACCATTATAAATTCCCCAGTGGATACCAAGATGCTGTAAGAGGCCCTGTCCTAAACAAATAGCTGATGTCAAAACTATGGACTAAAACTAAATGTCAAAAGTGTTTAACCATATCCTTTGGCAAGCATGACTCCCCTTGTAACTATCTCACTGACAGCACATCTCTGAAAATTGATCCCTTTGTTAGGGATCTGGGAGCCTATGTGGACAATGAATTGTCCTTTGATCACCACATATTCACTGTTGTAAGAAATTTATTTTTATTTTTCATTCTGCAGTTTTTCTCTGCAGGTATTACTTCCAGATCTACAGTTGTAATTGTTCCACTGGTCATGGCACTTATTAGGCAAATCATTGAATATAATGCCCCTTTTGGTATGTACCTGTCCAAACACTTGTCACAAGTAAAATGACCACAGTACTTTCTCACTAAAAAAACAAGAGTCTAAATCATAAAAGCTATGCAGACAGGTTATGAGTAGAGTTAACTGACAATATAAGCCTTGTTAACAGATATTCTACATGTCTGATTGCAAAGTGGAGTGTTAGCATGTTTATTCTATGCAATGGCAATGTTTGAAAGTATTGAACTATATGTTTTGGCAACTAAATTACAATTTTTCCTTCCATTAATAATAATAATACAATAAAATGATGCATACAAAAAATATGCAGATCATTTCAAACCTATCTCCATCCTCTCACTATCATACAGGCTACTGAGAGGTAACCTCTGCCTTGCTTATAGAGCTTCAGTAAACCCTATTCTGTCAGATCTATTACATATTTGAAAATCTAACGGCATCATAAACACTTTGCTCAAGGGATCTGAATCTACTTTGCAAAATATATAGAACATGTCAGAGAGCTAGGTTTGTATCACAGAAAATACAATTTCTATGGAACCATCTTTCACTTCACATAAGGCAAAGTACTTCTCTTACTCAATTTAAATGTAATTTGGAAGAAGAAATGGTTACCACAAAGTCACCTCTGATTTAGCACCCCTGTCCCTAATGGATAGAATAAATATGTACATTTCTCAACATATCTTTATTTGGCTTATCTCTGGGTTATTTTTATGCAAAATATAAGGGTTACAAACTACCATGGGAATGTAAAGCTGGGCTTCTTTAGATCATCACTGCTCAATAGCCTAGCGGGTACCTATGAACCGATGAGTACAGTTGTGAAAGCATGTCCTTTCATGAACAGCATTCCTTTCTCAGCACAAAATTGAGCTTACTTGTTGCTGACCATACCTCTCAACCTCTTACGACAAGAAATCTGGACAAAGCCATAAATAATGGGGATACAAAGGCCCAAAAATAGGGACAATTTTTAAATACTGCTCTTACAAACTTAGAAAGTTGATAGACTATCAGGTTTTGTATTAGCGTGGATTTTCTGAAGAGTATGAAGTCTTAAACTTAAAAATCTGTCATTATTTTCTGACTTCAACCCTCAATGATCTGTTAATGATCTGCCAGAAAACCACAATTTTATGAGAAACAGACCAGAAATGTAAGGCAAAAATTTGGACATTCTGCAAAATTATGTACAGTTGAGAGGTATGTTTGCTAATTCATATGGCATTCAGAAAATGGAAATGAACTATAAATGGCTTATACTTCTTTGCCCATAGGATAAAGTGTTAACCTGTATTTTTCACTTTCCTAGTCAAGCTTTAAATGCTTTTCAAAAGTATTTGAACCGCTGTCTCCATGATGGACAGGCAAATGGCTTTACAAAGTTAAATGGTTCTGAAGGATTGCATTTTGTCAGCTTTAATTAATTTGTGGTTATTTGAGGCTTTATGGCTGAAAATTGGTCAAATGAATTTATTTTGAGACAAATCAATAACTTTCTTGCAAAAAATGGTTTACTCTGAGATCCATGATGTCTTAGCTGCTTTCTGTGGTTTCTGGCTCTGAATGGTATTTTTGCATTTAAATGTAATTTTTAAAGAACAAATATCCCACCAGACAGACACCATGTCACACCACTTGCATAAAGTATCAATTATAGCACTAGATTTAGGATTTCAAAGAAATGATGCAGGGTTAATTCCATACTAAATGATAGCATCCTCAACACACAGTTGTTATTGCAGCCTTTTTTCAATTGATTAAAAGACTATATGCATTATACATAATCAACAGTCTTAAAGGCACAAATACATTTACACTATACACATACACATTGTGTTTCCTATATCAATCCTCATTGCAATGTGTACCAAAGAATTGATATAAATCATGTCCATTTGTCTTTATCTATCTATATATTTACAAGCTATTATAGCTATAGCTTTATCTTTAACTATATGCATCCCTCTCTCTTTATTTGTTATTAATTTGAGCAAAGTTAACAACTAATAAGAGCAAACTTAAGCAATATGCCTTATTTTTCCAAAATTCTTTTTTTTTTCTTTTTGATACCTTAATATACTTGAGGGTCACATGGAAGTTAAGGTCTATCCCAGCACTAAGTAATTACACAGAACAGATAAACTGATCCTGAACAGGATGCCAGTCTGTCATAAAACACACACACACACACACACACACACACACACACACACACACACACACACACACACACACACACACACACACGCGCATGCACGCATGCACACACACACAGACACGAGCGCGCGGGCATGCACGCATACACACACACACACACACACACACACACACTCATAGATGCACAATCACATAAAGCATTCACACTAACAGGCAGTTTGGAAGACCTCCAATCCACCTACAAAATATTTTTGGATGTGGGGAGAAATTATATTACCATGCAAACTCATGTGGTCAAAGACAGAACATGCAAACTTTACAGAGAAGACAGCCTGGGCAAAAAACTGAACTGGAGAAATCAGTAGTGCGAGGTACCAACACTACTGACTGCACCACTGTGCCACCAATCTTCCTAAACTGATGTACACTGTAATTCAGAAAAGAAATGTTCAAAGTCTACAAATCTAAATTGCTGTACATGGAACTACACTGTAGGATAACAGAACATGAAATGCAGGCAAACAGCTGTAACCAGTTGCAAAACAATGAACTAAACTGAAATCAGTTGGTTATTAATCTGAATTTGACTAAGTAGGAAAGGAATAATCTAGACTAAGTATCCTAAAACATGTCTAAAATGTATTTTCAAATATTTCAAACAATTGTGTATTAGAAAAAAATCTGCATCTGCAAACCTAACTCACTCATATGAACTATTCTGCACAATATCAAAGTGCAAGTTGTATACCTACACCTATAAGCAGATGTAAAGCAAACCAACAAATGTAAATTTTAAAAGTAAAACATTCTTTAAAAGTAAGCAGGCTTCACTAATCATTATCTCTATATCATGCAACAGTTATCTCAATTGAATATGAAGTTACAGAGTAAGTCAATCCAAAGCTTATGCCCTTAGCTACTGTTTTATCTATCATTACTTGATTTCTGCTTAAGCTGCTTGGTGCAACAAAGTACTATTTAGAAATTTGTTGACAGTTTTGAATGTATGTATGTATATATATATATATATATATATATATATATATATATATATATATATATATATATATATAAAATATATATATATATATATATATATATATATATAATATATATATATATATATATATATATATATATATATATATATATTAATTTTAAATATAATTTTCAAGTACCCCTGGAACATTAACACCAGCTGTCCTCCTGCAGCATGACAGAAAACTCCCAGGCAGAACAAATGCAGACTATCACATATTAAAATTGTCCAGAATGCTAGCAAAACTACCTCAGCTAACTACATATTTTGTAATAATCTTTTATGATGTTTCTAGATTCTCCTGATAGAGCTATATTATGGATAAACATATATAGTACCATGACTCACACACAGCAAAGTGGTTTGACCAGAAAGCCACATCAGGCAGCTAAGTATGACTCAAAGATATTACTTTGTGTTTCATTTAACAAAGCCAGTGGTCAACTGGTCTAGGTGGAGATGGCCTGTAAGCCGTCTGAGTTCTTCATGCTTAATTCTCAATATATTTTGATATGGACTTTAAGCATTCATTCCACATATCCACCCTTACCTTGTATCACATGCCTGTTGTGCCAAACCTCTATGGCTTGCAACTATAACCTTGACAAACAGCTTTTCAGAAGATCTAGGAATGGACAACTACCACAATGGGAACACAAGACAAATGCCACAAATGGCTACTCGTCCACAGACTTAATTTTCAAACATCACTGCCAGATATAGTGCATAAAGTCGAACTTATCTTGTGGCCATTGTTCTTTTGGTGATATGCATAACAGTGAAACTGAATTATTTATCAAGAATAGTGAACACAATCTATGTATACTTTAATCTATGAAATATCTTTAGTCTTCAGCTGCTATACCATAAGTGCTATCATGTGACAGAAATGCATTCAAGTGTATCTGATTCAAATGTATCTGTTATTTGGCAACACTGTGAAAGCATGCCAAAAAATCATAAATATCACATGCTTCAGTGATGAACTTGCTAATTTCATTATTAACATATGACAACAAAAATGCTCAAACCATGCATTTATCTGTGCTGTATTATCAGGCTGCATCCTTCACCTGCTCTGAGGCATTGCTCATTACCAGTGAAAGGTTATTCTTTGTTAAACTAGTTAGTTGCACAAGTTCAGGGGAGACCTGTGATGATATTCATACCGACTAGGGTAAATTTGGCCAGGACACCACTGACGTTCCCTTGCTCATCTCTAAGTGTCATGAGATCTTTTACATCCAAATGATCTGCCATCAACTCAGGTTAATGCCTCATCCAAAGAATAATACACTTTTGAGTAAGAAATAGAAGGACTATGAAGTAAAACTATTTTATATGTTGTTTATATCCAATGAGACTTCTGGCTGACCTTTAAAATGTGAATTACTGCATGAATTGTAGTCAAAACATAAATGACTCCATGATTTGAGAAAAAGAACAATTTTAAGCAGTATTAGTTACATCTCATGCATAAACTTGATATGACTTTTTTCCTATAAGCAAGGCCTTTGTCTTAGTTTTTACAAGGTTTCAAAGAAAAAGTAATGCTCTCTTGTTCTTACTGTATCACTCATTCTTTCTCTCTCTTTCTATATATATATATATATATATATATATATATATATATATATATATATATAGATATATATAGATATATATTTTAAACACACACACACACACACACACACACACACACACACACACACGCAAACATGCACACATTCTCATTCATACAATTCCAATTGTTAAAAGACTCATGTATTCCATAAAGCAACACTTTAATATAATCAGGGAAAATAAAATCTGTTTTGGAGTATTTCTGCCAAACTAGCATCTTTCTGCAATCTGGTTTTGTAACAAGACCAAAAGAAGTATGCGTGTCTAAAACAACCTTTATTGATGAATATAGATAAAAAGCTATAGAATGTCTCTAGTTTATCGTTTCGCAAGATAAATGCATTTGGTACCTTATATTACCTGCGATAGAGATCTTGTATAACATTGCAATTGTGAGATGCTTACAGCAGCATTACCAAGATACAAGGCCATTTGAAGCTGTAACAAATGATACAGTTATGCTTTTAGCAGGAACTAAATGGAGATAAAATTAAGTATTTTGCATCACAAATAAATCTGGAATTCAAGAGGGCTTAAAAAAGCTGTGACCTTATATTCACTCAGAAAACCATGGTTTACTGCCCCTAGCAGAAACATTTATATTTCAGGACAGAAGTTGGAATACGTGTAACTTAGGAATGAGCTGAAAAGGAATAATAGTTAATACAGAGCTATTCTTCCACATTAAGTTTTTTTTCTCATTAGAAACTGCCTTTAAGGTTGCTATAGCACATTGCCCCCTAGCAGAACCACATTTCATATTATATGGAGAAATGTTTTTGTCTCTTTGAAGTTTAAAGTGAAGCATTTTCATAAAATTGCTTATTAAATTTGATAGGACAAGCATGACAGAAACTAAGAAAATAATAAGAAAAAAGTATTCATTGTAGAGGAAACAAGGTTAAAAACATCTTAAGGAAATGACTAACAAGAATAATATTTACGTATAAAGACAACTGAATGTAGTCTAAAATGTTAAGAACCGAATGACCTATATAAGTCTTCTAGAAATAATGGTATATCAATATCAAAGCTAAAAACAAAACCACTGCCATCTTATCTAGGTGTGATAATTGTTCTGCTGCCAGTAACTTCATGTTTATGTTAATGAAATTAAGAGCATCTCTTGTCTCTGCCTTGTGCATAATTGCATCCAATTTGCCTGTCATCAGTGTGAATTAAAATGCCTTTAAGGTTTCTTTTGGGAAAAAAGTGGTCATTTAATGTGCCCAGTATGACAACCAGACTAAAAAATTAGAAGTAAACAAATTAACTAATAACTAAAAATATGTAGAGCTGAAAGGTGCAGTTAATTATCAGGATGATAAATCATTCAAATGCACGAGCAGATGAATGGCATATAGATTAACAGTGGCAACTGAAAGAATGGGCAAACATTATTATGTCAGCTGAAATAGATCAGTAGTTTCCAATATATTGCTAGATGATTACAAAGACATTTTAATCACTGTTTAGCAAGAAACAAACAAAAAAAAACACTCTTATGGATCTTATGTGGAGTAATATGAAATGTGGGTCTTACACTTGTTAGATATAAACTGTAATGAAAAAAGAAAATATTTTGCAATCTGTGTCACTATATGAGGTATCTGTATGAGAGTTATTACTCCATACAAATGTATTAACAAATGTGGTGGACAATTTAGTATATTCGTTTGCAGACACATTAACAATGCACCAGGAACTTTCAAGCAGTGGACAAAGGTAAAGTCTTTTAAAACACGAATTTATACTTTAACTCTGCTTTAACATATGCTCACTTTATATGCAAAGTATTTATACTACACAGACTGTGAGAGTTTCACCTAAAATCTGACAACTGTAATATTGTAATTACGGATAACATTTTATTTATTTATTTATTTTACATTTGTTGACCGGGCTAATCTTATTGGATACATGTCCTTTTTCAGTCGAGGCCCGGGGAGAAAAGCTCCAAACAGTTAAAAAAAGATGCATATATGTATATGCATATATATATATATATATATATATATATATATATATATATAATGTAAAACAACATACATGTAATATTGAACAGAGGATTTCAGATAATATTGGTCACTTCACTGTTAGCACATTCTTTCAGATCATTTCTATTTACAGAGCAAGTCAAAAGTATTTTTAAGATAGTATCTGGTTAAAACTCTTTAAAAAAATAATCATTATATCTTGCTTACATTCCAATTTCTTCCGAAATAAGTAACAAGGAGTGAGAGGTAGAATGGAAGAAGAAGAAAAGAGAGAAAGCATAGCAATTGCAGTAAAGGTCAGTCAGGGTTACAACAAGGACAAAGCCAGTGTGTTCTAAGATAGATTTTGAGCTTTTGTTTGAAGATAGTACGGGAGGAAAGTGATGTTAGATCACTAGGAAGAAGGTTCCAGTGTCTCCCAGCTGTATTTGAAAAGAGAGAGTCACCAGCCAGGTTTTTGGATCTGCTTATACTAACTAGCAGTTTATTAGAGGAGCGTAAGGTGTTCAGGTTTTTGTAGGGAGTGACAAGGGAAGATAGTGTTGGAGTATTATGAGGCTGGTACAGGGTCTTATGGATAATTGTAAGTTGGTTAAACATAAGCTGATTCTGGAGATCCAGCCAACCTAGTTGTTGTAGATTTTGGCAGTGATGGTTTTGGAAGGGTTTTCCAGTGGCAAATCTGGGAATGTTGTTGTAGGATTTGGCAAGTTTTAGAAGATTATTTTTCGACAGATTAGTAAAGATAAGAGAAGCATCGAGAAGTGTAGATATTAGGTGGGAGTGGGTAATAGTGGATCTGGCAGGTGAAGTAAGTAAAGGTCTGACCCTGTAGAGGGAACCCATTTTTTTTGTTGACTGTTTTTACTGTATTGTTTATTTGTGTATCAAAGGTGAGGTGGTTGTCAATAGTAACACGTAAGAGTTTTGTAGTTAAATCAGGTGTTATGAGTGTGCCATTGTTAGATGTAAGTGTGAAATCTATTTGTGTGGACTTGTGGGTAGGAGTGAAAAGTAGGAGCTTTGTTTTTTTTTTTTGGATTCAAGAGGAGGCATCATTGCAGAAACCATGTTTCTACTTTGCTAAATATTGTTTGTGTTTTTAATAGCAGTTCAGATGAGGAATTGGCTGAGGATATTATTGTCAAGTCATCTGCATATTGTATACAAGTAGCCTGAGGGATTGCTAATTGTAAATCATTGATGAAAATTGAGAAAAGGAGAGGGCCTAAAATAGAGCCCTAAGGTACACCTAGTGTGACAGGCAGATGGGAAGATAGGTGATTCTCCCAGAGCACTGCTTGCTGCCTATTGCTGAGGTAGGAACTGAACAATTTTATAGCCTGAGTGTCAAGAGAAAGAGATTTGAGAATATTTAAGAGCAAATAGTGATTAACCATATCAAAAGCTTTTGAAAGATCAATAAAGAGAGCAGAGGTAAGAATATTGCTATTTTTATTTTTGTTGATGGTGTTAGAGAAAGATAGGAGGGAGGTTGTAGGACTACGGAATGGCCTAAAGCCATGTTGGCACTCAGCAAGCAGGTTATTTTGAATTAGATGGTTGAGAAGTTGATTATGCATGCATTTTTCCATTATTTTTGCCAAGGGGGAAAGTAGAGCTATAGGTCGATAGTTAGAGTGTTCATTAGAGCTCCCACCTTTGTGTAGGGGGATAATGTGTGAGATTTTCCAGATTACTGGAATTGTTCCCTCACTAATGGTTCTGTTGATAAGGATGGCTATAGAATAGGCTATTGCTTTAGCTGCTTTCTGCAGGTATTCTGCAGGTAGTTGGTCAGCTGAAGGAGTGCAAGGTTTTAGTTTATGTATGAGTTTGCAAATATAGTGTGTTGGGATGGGTTGCATTTGAAATGTAGGGGGAGAGCTAGAATAGGAGGTAGGAAGGGTAGAGCTATCAGGAGATAGTTGGTTCACTAGAGATTGAATGGCTTCTGTAAAGAAGGTGTTAAAGGCATTTGCAGCTTGGTTGGGGTTTTCCTGTGTACTACCTAGTGGGGTTGGTGTTGTGGGTTGACCTGGGTGAAGCAATCTATTGATGCTTGCCCAGAACTTTTGTGGATTATTCTGGTGTTTTTGTTGCATTTCTTTATACTTTTTTCTTTTTATCAGAGATTAAAGCTTTTTTTGTGACATTTCTCAGCTGTCTAAATGTCAGATGATCCAAGTCATTTTTGGTTGTTCTCCATGTGTTCCAGGCTTTGTTTCTGAGTAACATTTTCTGTCTGGTGCCTGTGGAGAGCCAAGGGGCTGGCTTAGACCTAATTCGTAGAGTTCGTTTTGGAGCATGCTGGTCGAGGATGGTTAAGAATTTAGTGTTAAAGTATTTAACAGCCTGTTCAAGTGGGAGGCTTTTTAAGGGGGACCAATTGCATGCACCTAGTTCATTTTGGAATAGTTCAGGGTTGAAGTGTTTATTGGACCTTATTGCTTTATATATGGCTTTATGGGGAAAATTTTTTTTTTGCCTGATTAAGTAGGTTAATGAGTGGTCACTGATATTGTCTGGGAGAATTCCTACCTTATAAGTAAGGTGCTGTTTATTTATAAGAATCCAATCTAAGATACTTTCCTTTTTACTTGGTTTGTTAATTCTAGTTGGGAAGGAAATTAGTTTAGAGAAACCCTGCAGGTTGATGAGAGAAGTAGGATTTTCATTACTGATACACTTACAGTCACTATTGAAATCTCCTAGTATTACAGTTTCTTGTGGAAAGTATGGTGATAGGAAGCTAAGGATATTCTCGAGTATACTGATATTATTCCCAGGGGTTAAGTAGATACATATGATATAAATGGATTTAGTAGAGTTTATCTGACGTTTGGAAGCAAGGATTTCAGCATTGCTCTCAGGGGGTGGTTTATACTTTAGGGAGGTAACTTGTAAGCTGTTTTTAAAAAGGATAGCTACTCCACCACCCTTCTTATTTCTGCGGTCTAACCTTATTATATTGTATCCTGGTGGGGTAATTTCAATGTCCTGAGTATAGGGTTTTAGCCATGTCTCTGAAAGGCAATGTATGTCAAAGGATTGCTCATCCAGTAGAGCATGGAGGTGAGTAAGTTTGTTGTTAATACTACATGTATTGAGATGTGCAATATACAATGAGTTTGTGAGTTTGGAATTTGTAGGTGAGATAAGGGGACAGGGGTCAGGGTGATTGGTTATAACTGTATTGGCTGGGCCAGGATTTGGGTGAATGTCTCCATCTAGTAATGAATTGCTTTTTAGTCTAAACCAAGGATTATAAAAATTGCAGATAAGGTATAGAGCTTTCCTAGTTTGTAGACTATTGTACTTGATGTGGGACAGTCTGTGGTATTTTGCTGGTAGATAGCCAGTAACAGAGATTATGTTTATGTGAATGAAGTTGGTGCTAAGTATTAGTGTAGTTTGTTTGGGAGAGTAGTGAGGTTTAAGATATAGAGAATGTTCAAAGGATGTTAAGATGTAGGCCGTGGCTAAAGAAGATAGAAGGGTAGTGATAAGTAACAGCTTGAATTGAGCTGTGGTAGTAAATGAAGACATGATAAATATTTTAGCAGATATTTAAAGGTGTAGGTGAGGTAGTTAGGCACGGTGAGTATGTGCCAAAGGTTTAGGTTCCTGAAGTGGAGGGGAAGGTTTATTGGAATCAAGTAAAGGGGTGTGGTTTAATAGGCAGGAGGAGGGAGAACTATTGATTGGCTGTGGTAGGAGGAAGGGTGTGGTGTATTAGTATAAGTGTAGGACTCCTGGGGGTGGTTGGGAATTGGGGGCAGGGTAGGAGAGCGGAGTGAGCCCGCAGGGTGAACGGAGCGGGATGAGCCAAAGCTAAGAGTCGGGATAGGAACAATCAGAAAATGCAGGGAATATGCATAGGGTGGAGTAAGCACATAGGGAGTGGAAGAAATGACAGAAAATGCAGAGAGCAGTTGTAAGGTAGTAAGGAAGCAGGAGATATAGGAAAAAATCAGCACTTATGAGAATAGGAAAGATGCTGCACCAAAGGAGAGAGTTAATAATGGGTAAAGGCTGCCATCTAGTGGCAAGTGGCAATATAAAGTCTGTAGGCAATGGTAGATCCCGGGGCCAGAGAAGTGAACTAAAAGAGGGGCTAGTAACACAGGGAGAAGGCTGAAATGGGCCAGTATGTAGAGTCAGACTTTGAGGGGGTTGGATGCTGCAACACCAGATATAGAGTGTACCCTCACAACCTAGTAGGGGTAATTAAAAGGCTTCTGCACTAGCAGTTTACCAGCAATTTACACATACTTTCAGTAGTCCTTTAGTCTGTAAAGATAAGGTGATTCAGGGAGTGGATCGCTCTGGTCCTTTACTTGTATCTAGCCGCCGGTGTTCTTTCACGACCAGCAGGGTGATTCCTGAGTTCAGTTATGGGCTGAAGTTAAGGAAGCTAAAGGAGAAGCTGTAGAAAGGAGAGAGTTGTAACAGAAAGCAAGGACAGAAACAAACAACTAAAACCGTAATTCAGAGCAGCAGCACAGCTTACAACATCTCCATGCAGACCCAACAAGTTTTGTTTCACTTGAAAGAAAGTTACTGTTTGTCATTTCTGCATTTAAGTTACCTGTAACACATTGCACTTAAGTTACCTGGCACTTGCTCACTAAAGCAATTATATAAGTCAGCACTAAAAATTAAAAGCACTACACCCTCACTCCCCAGTGGCCCTGGTTTTCAATTATTAAGGAATTCCCAATATTATTCTAGCATGTCCAAAGGTCAGTTGTCAATCTCCTCTCCGGTCCAGCTGGTGAATCTGGGAATCTTGAGGCAATGTTACAACTGCCTCATGTACACAGACAACCCTCTCCTCCTCCCAACAAATTCCAACACATGTAAGAGATGCAACCATATAGCCAAACTGGAGGCTAAGCTCTCTCAACTCAGTACTGGCATAACCAGTCAGGAGGAGAAGGAAACCACACTCACTACAATTCCAGTCTCACATAGACCTACCACGACAGCAAACCAAACACATAATCACACAAAAACATACTCGTAGGCTCTAAATAAAGATCTGCCGAAGCAGCAGAGACCTCCAAAGCAGACACCCAAGCAGCTGCTATCCCAAAACAAAACACGTGCAACACATATCTCACAAAGCCAGTGTGCCAAACAGTCACAGCCCTTAAGACTAAACAACACACCTGATACACTTGTAATAGGTGACTCTATCGTCAGGCACACTGACGTCCCGCTCACCAGGCTGAACAAGGAGAGGGTCACGGTGAGCAGCCTGTCAGGTGCTAGGATCCGCCACATAACACAAGCACTCAGGTCACTCCAAGGCAAGTACAAATATGACTCAGTCATTGTCCATGCTGGTGTGAATGACCTGAGACGTACCTCCCTGGACTACATGAAAAGAGACATAAAGGAGCTCTCTGAGCATGTAGCCCAGGCCGGTATGACCCTGACCTTGAGTAGCATCTTACCCTCACCAAGAATGATGCCACAATATGAAGACAAGATGATCAATTTCAACAATTGGCTTAAGTACTGGTGTCATTCAAAGGGGATCCAATGCCTGTCAGCTTGGGATGATATGCTCGACAAGCCACGATGCTTCGCTAGGGATGGCTTGCACCTGTCACCCCTGGGCTTTCGGATATTGGCAAAGGCTCTTGCTACCCCATAGTGCCTTTTTTAGGCAAGGCTCAAAAGACAAACCCACCTCCATAGGTATCACAAGGGATAAGAAACTAAGAGTAATGCTACTCAATGCCAGAAGTCTAAACCTCAAGATGCATGCACTCGAAACTCTCCTTAGCATGGAGAACATCGATATCTGTGCAGTAACAGAAACCTGGTTCAGGGCTCCCGAGAGCACCCCAGCACTACCAGGTTATACCTCATACCATGCTTTTCGCCCCAAAACTTGGACCGAACCACAAAAGGAGGGAGAATATCAATATTCATCAAAGATACCCACACCTCCAGGTTGGTGGCAAAGCAAGAAGCATCAGAGACTATCCATGTGCAACTAACAGTGGGTAAAACTGCCTTCCAGTTTATAGCCTGCTACAGACCACCCTCCCAAACCCAGGAACCCCACTCGGCCTTCCTGAGAACACTGGAAAATATGAAGGTCTCTCCAAACACCATTATATTGGGCGACTTCAACTACCCAAACATAGACTGGGAGCATTACTCTAGCTCCAACACCTAGCCCAAAGGTTCCTAGAATTTATAAACTCAAATGCTATGGAACAACTTGTTACCACTCCCACAAGAGGGGAAAACATACTGGACCTGATCATCACCAACATGGGGACTCTATGCTCGAGACCAGAAGTGTATCCCTCACTGGTAAGATCAGACCATAAACTAATCTCACTGGATATTCACATCCCAACCCCAACCCTGCCCAGAAAACCACAGTGAAAAACTTTTCTAAAGCAAATTTCACACTCCTCAAAACTGAGGTGGAATCCTTCAAAGCCCCGGCCTGTGGAAAATATGGCCCAGACTGCAGAATCCTTTATAAACGCATTCTATGAACACCTTCAGGAATGCATGGATCATCGATCCCAAATAAAACCAAGGCCCAATCCTCCAAAGGCAGGCGTCCTGTCTGGTGGACCCCAGCCATAAACAAACTATACAATAGGTGGAGTCAGCTACTAAATGATAGAGCAAAATCCCAAAAGGGAAGGCATCACTGATCAGTATTAGCAAAAACTACGGGCACACATAAAATTGTCTAAGGCCAGCTTTGAGAGAAAAATTGCACAGGACACTAAGGATAATCACAAGGCTTTCTTTAGTTATGTTAGGAACCTGGGTGGTAATTCCCAGATATGTTCAGAATTAGTCCAAAATGACAAAAAATACACTGAACCCACACACATTGCCAACATCCTAGCTGAAAGATTCAGCACAAACATCTCCCCCCCAACCAAAAGGGCAAATATCTATCCAAGCAGAGTGCTGCCCCCCCTGACATCTCAGATGCTCAGGTAAGAGCCGCCCTCTCCAAAGCAAAAAACACAGCATCAATGGGACCAGATGGTGTCCCGGGCTGCATCCTACATGAACTCCAAGAAGAGCTAAACCCAAACATAAAACTACTGTTCAATCTCAGCCTTACTACAGGATATGTGCCCAAAGAGTGGCGTACAGCAACAGTGGTCCCTCTCCATAAAGGTGGTGCCTCAACGGATCCTGGAAACTATCGCCCCATAAGCCTGACTAGCTTGGTCTGCAAAGCTATGGAAAGGATCATCATGGACCTCATAAATAAAGATATTGGGGACCTACAAACACTTGATCCTACCCAGTTCGGCTTTGTTAAGGGCAGATCCTGCCTCTTAAACCTGGTTGATTTCTTTGAAACAGTCACCAAGGCCATTGACGAGGGAAGGTGGTCCACACAGCCTACCTGGACCTTGCAAAAGCCTTCGATACAATACCCCACTCAGGCATTATAGATAACCTCACCAGCTTAAATATAAACCCCTATGTCACTAGATGGATTGCAAACTGGCTCAAGGACAGAACCCACATGGTTAGAATTGCTGGAGCCATGTCAGACTCCAAACCAGTTACAAGTGGTGTCCCACAAGGCTCAGTCCTGGGACCTCTCTTGTTCGGTATATATTTCTCGGAGGTACAGGCCAACATGGAAGGAATGTGGCTGACCAAGTTCGCAGATGACTGCAAACTGGGCACCATAATCGACTCTCCAGCTGACACAAGCATCCTCCAAAAGGGCCTCATAGAAACAGACAACTGGTGCCAGAGCCATGGCCTCAAGCTAAATACCAAAAGTGTATAGTCATCCCTTTGGCAAAAACAAAGTGCCCACAAATTACCACATAGGTGGTAATCCATTAAGTACAGAAGAAGTAATTAGGGACCTGGGGACCCAAGTTGATAGCAATCTCTCATTTGACAACCACGTGGCCAAAGTGGTTAGAAAAACATTTTATATAGCCCACCTAATCATGAAGGGATTCACATCTAGATCAGGGGAGGTCATCGTGCCTCTTTACTCATCCCTCATCAGGCCCATAATTGAGTACAATGCCCCTTTTGGGATGTACCTTACCAGACACCTGCAGCAACTGGAAAGACCCCAGAAATACCTCACCAAGAGGATCAAAGGGCTCAAACAGATGCCATATGCTGCCCGGTTAAAGAAACTCCAGCTCTACTCAGTGGCATACCACCTGTTCAGAGGCGATCTGTGCCTGACGTATAAAGCCATGTCCAACCCGGAATTAATGGACATGCTGCACCTCAGAAAATCCAAATCCCATCGAGCCACGCTCGAGAGACTTGAACCTCAGCACTGAAATAAATAGGACATGCTGGAGGGACAGATTCATAACCCAGTGGCTCCCTTCACTCTGGAATAAAATCCCAGTCCAGGTTAGGCAGAGTCCTTCATTGACTCTCTTCAAGAGGAATCTTGATGAGTGGATGGGAGATCGTAGGTTTACCCTGGGTATCACTTCTGTGTCACTGTTAGACAGAGGCACAGTATACTAACCTCGAAAATGGGCATAGCAAAATAAATTTAAAATGGGTGGCGAAAGCCAAACACATTCTGGCTAGGCTTATAAATGCCCTAGGGCAGATAGCCTAGTATGAACCTATGAACCTATGAACAACAGTATAGTAAAATGAGATAAATTGTCTGCTTACAACAACAACAAGCAAGATGCAGGGTAGGTAAAATGGAGATACATCAATAAAAAGAAAAATAGTGCAATCACATATACTCAAGATAATCTAAACATGCTGTGCGATGAGGACTAAATGCTGCAATAGTTAATATTGTTGAGGTAGAGCATTTGAGTATGTGTGGTAAATATTAACAATAGCGCTAAGGCAAGGGGTAACTAAAGAAGGTTACAACGTGCACAGTAGCTTAGAGGATGGAGGGTGAAATGCAAATGCTAAGGACAGCATAAACCATATAGTCTAATCATAGACTAATTCCATGTATTAGCGCTTGAGTGTGGTAGTTTTATAAATAAGAGAAACTACAAGCAAAGACACTAGTCTATGGTAACCTAAATGGCATAGGAAAAAACACAGATAGGGAGCTCTAGCTATCCAAGTCACATGTAAACAAGTTACAATTAGCCACATTAAATGGACACTTCCTAAACTAGCTACGATATAACTAACCTAAAAGGCTTAGACGCTTGAATGTGTTTGCCCTCTGTAACCAAGCCAGCCTAGCTCACAGCTGATTAAAAGCGGAGTTCATGTTTTCATGTTTAAATAACCATCTATGCGCGTGGTATGAGGAGTCAAAGTTATGGCGTTACACTTACAACCGTTCTAAGGCAGAGGTAACACACATTGCAGGAGTAATTATCAGGAAGGCACATAGATATTACATTAATACAGGCCTTAAGCTAAGTTGACTGACTGAATACCATGAAAGTATGTACATATATATGGGTCCCCTTCACATAGTCAACTTTTCAGAAAGTCGACTTTCATATAGCCGAGACCATATGATCGACTTTTCAAAAGCCGACCATGGAGAACCGCTATCTCAGTACAGTGCGGAATGAGAAAATTTCCTTCTTCCACACTGTAGTGCAATCTCGGAGTTGGTATATTTAAGTTACGGTGGGGGGGAGCTCCCCTGCTAACAGCTGAAAGGTAAGTGTTTGTTTTGTGTTTTGTGTTTTTTTTACATGGTCGGGTTTTATATATATATATATATATATATATATATATATATATATATATATATATATACATACGTGTGTGTGTGTCTGTGTGTGTGTGTGTGTGTGTGTGTGTGTGTGTGTGTGTGTGTGTGTGTGTGTGTGTGTGTGTGTGTGTGTGTGTGTGTGTGTGAAGATGGGTTGTACAAAGACTATTATAGTTCAAGTTCCTAGGTTTCATTTTGTACTAATTGCTTTTCAAAATACAGTTGATTACAGTTTTAGAAAACATAGAGTACTTGCAAAGTAAAAATCCTAACAGTCTTTCTTGCTTTTTTGACAACAGTAAACTTAACTCAATGTAGAAAGGTTTCTTCTAAGTTCTCCCATGTTAGAACAGCATAATGCCTTCTTTCTGGTTTGTGTACTCCATCTAACATCTTCAGTTACACATGTCACCATTCAGGAATCTCAGCTGAGACTGCTCTAGCCCTCTCCACTAGGAAGTGGAATCACACTCTCATAAACTGACCTAAGGTCATACCAGCTTCCAGCTGATTCCTTCCTTCACTTATCTAAGCTCCATTTCTCGCTCTGTTACATTCCTTTGCTTCGGCATATCTCCTTTTACACACAGGAAGGTGTGGTTTCCTCCTCTTAGAGAATGTGTATGAAAGTTGCATTCCACAATGCTGAAGCAGCACAGTCCTGCCTACCATTTTGAGTCCCTTGTCTGATCATGATGGGGTAACCGAATCACTAAATCGTGCCCATCATAACTCTCCAAAAAGCCATCTATGGAACTTAGACCTCCCCAAGCTCACTTTGGACATGAGGTCCTTCCACTGCATGTTGATTTCCACCATGTCTGACTGCCGGTCTTAATGCCAGTGTGACATCTTTCTGCTGTCCTATACTGCTATAAGGACACCCAAAAGTAGTACCATCAATGTTACTATCATATCAAGATATGTTAAGTGGGCTCCCATTTTAACTCAAGTCCTGATAAGCAGGATTTCTCCTTCTTTGTTATACACAGTCTTTGGTATAATGACAGCCTCTTTTATAACTATTATGTCCTCAGTTTTCAATTGAGCAGATCTCATATCATCCTCATCCACTTGATTCTTCCTGTTTTACCAATTTGGTTGTTTTGTTGTTTTTCCTTTCCCTTTTCCACAGTGTAACAAACACAGTTGTGTGAACAATTTTCTAGTGTATATCTGCATACATGTGCTTATAGATTTAAGAACACTAGATACTCATAATGTATTTAGCGAGCATACATGTGCTTATAGATTTGAAAACACTAGGTACCCATAATGTATATAGCTAGCAGCTCATTCCTGAAGAAGAAGCTGTGAAGGTAACTGTTTTCAATACACTGCCATTTTGTGCAGAATTAATGCTACATCATAATCTTGAAACCCAAAGTGTAATGCCATTACTGAAAAGCTCTATAAGTTGATGGTATAACATGTTTTCAGAAGTCAAATCTTTTTCACTTAAAACAACTAAATCTAAATGGAAAAATGCTATTCAAAGGCAGAAATCATAGTGTACTTTCAGAGTTCCAATAATTTTCCTGAGGATTATGGCTTCATACGTACTACACTAAGCCCATATTACCAACATTCAAACTGAACTGCTGAAAGAGCAATCCAAAATACCAGAAACATTCCTCAACAGTCTGATCCTCATAAAGTTCTTATATGTTACCATGCTACATCAGACAGTATTACTGGAATAAGCCCCACAAAACTGATGTTTGGTAGATAAATCAGAACTACTGAGACCAAAGTCTATTCCTTTTGAATATCTCCAATAAAATGACAAAAAATATATATACTTACAATCATTTATGTGGCATTTGATGTTCCACTCAAGCTCTGTCCTTCAGCCAAGTGAACCAGTGTACTTAAAAGGGAGCTATTTGAAGTAAATGTAGAAATTTTAAATCTGAGACAAGTCATGAGGTTGCCCAGAATGACTGTGCCAGCTGGTATCCACACTACTCTGCCTTGAAAAGGTAGAAAAGACTCTGAAAGGCTTAACTAATTGTCTAATCCTCTTTCTTCCATCGGTTATGTTAAAGTGTAAGGTATCAGTCACATGGCCATGAAATTTGACTGTCAGATCAATAAAATAAGTGCAACTGCAGTTGCAAACAGCTAAGTGGCTGATTCCCTTTTACTGTAATATTTAAAAAGCAAAGTCAAATGTCTTTTTATATGGAAACATTGCATTACTACCTAAGAAGCTGTTGTTTATAGTGTACTGATTAAAATATGCACATAGTTTGAAAATGTTTAATGATGTTACTACATTGCTTTCAAGAATGTATATGCATTAGATATTTCACAATTGTACACACATATTTTTAGAGAGAATTTATCTCTTACTGTCTCTCTTTCTTTCCTTGAGGGAGATAAATGAGATGACAGTAGGTTTATGTAGAGCTTTAAAGTAAGTGTGTGTGTGTGTGTGTGTGTGTGTGTGTGTGTGTGTGTGTGTGTGTGTGTGCGTGTGTGTGTGTGCCTCTATATGTAAGTATGTATATGTGTATGTATATATATATATATATATATATATATATATATACAGACACACACACACACACACACACACACACACACACACACACACATACAAACACACACACACATGCACACACACACACACACCAGAAGTCAATATGCCATGGGTTTCATTCATTTGATCTAAACTCAAAATATCTGAAAGCTGCTGCTGGCTCAAAAGATCTAAATCTCAGAGTACTGAAAATTTCTGGCAATGGAAATTTGTTCTTTCCCCTCTATTGTGTGATCCTGGAATTGCTATATATAATTTGCAGTTGGTATGGGGGACATTGCTTCTCCCCAATTACTGCTAGTGGAATATGTGTCTCTGAATTGCACTCAAACAAGACATGGCCTGTTATTGCACAAATTTACCTTCAGCAATATGGCAATGTTTTCTATATCCCATCCTATGTCAGATGTTAGTGATAATGCTGCTGACACACAAGATGAATTTGTATTATATTTCCAGAAAAAGAAAAAATGTACAGTTTGATATATATACATTAAGAAATGTTCTATGCAATGACAACGATAGTATAGACATAAACAGCCTTGTAAAATTTGTGTTTTTCAGATACTGACTTAAAAAAAATCAAAGTTATATTTCTGTAAATGTCAGAAGAAGCATAGGCTTAGACAGATTTATCTTTGGAAAATATACATGATGATGTCAGACAACCTGAACTTTCTGAAATGCAGGAAAAGAAGGAAAAAAAATCAAAGAATTTAAAAATATTAGCTTAGCAAAATGTATCAAGCCTGGTCTAAACATGAAAAAATGTAAATAATTCATAAACTGAACAGATAAAATACATTTATAAAATAAAGTAACAAGTCTCTGTGTAAATGTTGTGCAGGTTATTTCCCTCACAAGAATGCTATCCAGTAAGAGGCAAAACTCCTGTTCTATGTAAAAAAAAATGAATCATTTGCAAAAATGAGTAGAAGCTCAAACAACAGGAACATGAGAATAACTGATATACAAAAATGTATTTTAAAAGTCCACATGCAAAAAAGTCATCCTTCAAATACATGTAAAAATAGTTCAGACATGCTTAAAAATGATTCTGAATATAGTAACTGTGAAACAACCATAGTTATATCTATAAAGTGAATGAAACAGACAGCAAAATAAGATCAAAGTTGAATACACTAAAGACTCAAAACATTAGAATATTAATAGACCCCGGTGCATCATTCAGTATCTAATTAGACTCTGGTGTATCACTCGAAAACTAGTTAATGATGCATTCAAAAACTTTATACCACAGAGAAAATTAATCAAGACAATCATAAAATATGCATAAAATTCATATGTGTTTGTCATTCAGTGTTTTTCTCTCCACAGGACCTGGCCAATAGTTCTCTACCTTATACCCCTTCCTCTCATTTGCTCCTCTAGCAGCATGAGTCAGGTATCCCCAAAGTGTCTGAGAGCCAGTTTGTGAATTCTTTCCCATTTATGTGTCTGACCTATTCATTTTGCTAATATAGTATACATTTAGTGTTTTAGATAACTTATTTTATTTCATTTTTTTCAAGAAAGTGTTTCGGAGGGTTGTCTTCCACCCATCTATCTATCTATTTTCTAGGATGCATACCCTGGTGGGAAGATCAATGGTAACAAGCTAAGTAGGGGAGGCTAGACTTCCCTATTACCTGCAACAGTCACTAGCTCCTCCTGGGGATGTCAAGTATTTCCTTGGCCAAATGAGAGATGTAATCTCTCTAGCATTTCATGGGTCTACCCCAGGGCCTCCACTAAGTGGACTGTGCCTGGTATATCACCCATGGGAGGCACCAATAAGGTATGCTATCCACTCAGACCTGGCTTTTCTTAATCCTGATGACCAGTTTTTCTACTCAAAGATTCTTCAGATAGCTACAGTCCTCGCTCTGTCACGGGTAGTAAGACAACAAATCTACAAAGGAACTTTTTGCAGTTGTTGTCTGGTAACTTCATCCTTTGAATTACTACATAAAATTCATACACAGACTAGTAAACTGAGAACTTTATCCTAGGTCTCTATTACTCCTTGACTGCTGCAGTCCAGTAGAACTACAATACTGCTGTTATTTTACTTATTTGCTGTCCCCCAAATTTCCTCCAATATATGTGCAAAAGTGAAGAGTTATGTCACTGCTTGATATCAAGGACTGAATCTACACTGCTCATCCTCAGTGAGACACTTGTCTAGTACATTGTATTTCTTGTCTAGCACCCTGATGTATATTTTCCTGGGGTGGGGTGTGAACTGGGATGCCTGTAGTTTGATCCTCGGCTGGGGTGCCTTCTGTGCGGAGTCTGCATGTCCTCCCTGTGGTTGTGTGGGTTTCCTCTGGGTGCTCCGGTTTCCTCCCACATCCCAAAGACATGCTGTAGTTGCATTGGACAATCCAAATTGGCCCTAGGCATGAGTGTGTGTGTGTGTGTGTGTGTGTGTGTGTGTGTGTGTGTGTGTGTGTGTGTGTGTGTGTGTGTGTGTGTGTGTGTGTGTGTGCCTTCTGTGGAAGGTTGGGCACCGGGCTGGCAACTCGACACTGTAAAACTCCACTGCCAATCATGAGCGGACAGGTGATCTACTGTGGCGACCCCTAACTGGGAAAAGAAGAAGAAGGTGCTTCAGCTACCTCCCATGCAACACTGAAAAGGTGTATTAACCATGACAACCCAACAACATCTATTGGTTTTAACATTTCTAGGCAGATTTCATCCACTCCTGTAACATAGTCACTGTGGATCTGTTTAATTAATGCAGTGGGATAATCTATAAAAATGGATCCAATCTCACTTGTTGCTTCTGACAGTACCCTCTCACAGGAGGGTATGTCCACAGAATTAGTTAGGTTAACACTTCACCATCTTTGCTCAGAATAATTAGGGCAATTTTACACCCAGCCCACCTGAGCTGTAGATGATTTGCCAGAACCACTCTGAGATAATTTAAAAGGCATTCTCCATTACCACAGAAAAATCCTTCCTCATTTTGAACTTTGGTTCAGTGACTACCTCAAATGTTGTTTTTCTAGATTGTTAGTACCTACTGGTCAAATTCAACAATGTCCCATCTTACTAGCATTGCTCAAAAAGCTTCTTCTGTAACTTGATTGCTTCATCACTGGTGATCAGCAGCAGGCCACAGGTATACCAGCATGACATGTCCTGACCACCTTTTGTCTACAACTTTTCTCTACTACTTCATCCACTAAAGTCTCAAGCAAGATTTGTCCATACTGCATGTCTCCAACTCCATTAGACTACGAGAGAAACTCTTTTAGATTTAGGAGTTAAACTCCTCCCACACAGAAACATGTTTTGTTTAAAGTTTCTGAATGCCATCCTTACACATATGGGATTCCTAGATCTATCCAGTAACAGTCCTGGCCATCTGATCTAATTCCACACCAAGTAGTGATCAATTTACAGCTCAACAGCTCTCTTGACCTAAGCAGCCAGAACACACATCATCAACTCTGATGACCTGACGGCAAAATCTACAATCAACCTTTGGACCAAGGTGATCTGGTACCACAAACACTTGTAATCAGTCTTGTGTTTGGACATAACTGGAAAAGGTGTTTGTGATGAACATTCAATGGCAAGCACAGAAGTCCCGTAACAATTAGTAGTTATGTTTAATCAAGCAAGCCATTCTTCCAGATCACATCCCTCCAAGTATTTTGCATCATTCTCCAAATGAGCCCCAAAGTCTTCTAGTGGGACTTCAGAGTTTTTAGGTGATAGACTATCAACTACCACACCTACAGTCTCAGAGTTTCCTTTCTCTAACTGGCAGTCACATCTAAGGTTCTCTCCAGAGGGCAATTTTAGAGCAGAAAGAAACCAACTGGTAGGAAAGAACATCTAGCTGACACATTTCAATCTCCTGCACAAGCTATGCCTTCTCTACCAGTGAGGTAACATTTCATGCCCCCAAAATCAGTTCCCACTGTCATGTGGTCTAGTACATCTTAATCTGTCCAACTCATTCCTACTACTCATCTGGCATTACACCCAACCTTTGCCCCTAACTTTACAGGTGTTGATCCCACATGTCATCTCCATGCATTTTTTTTAGACTGAATCCAGACAGTTTATGTGGATCACTCAGCTACCAAGCACTCAATGTCAAATACTACCTATTGCCAGGCTTCACTGGTATTATCCCTTTTCCATATGAGGTTCCTTGATTGTTTATGTGAACTGTCATGGGGTCAGTTTTCAATTTTTAGACCCTTGTTTGTCTGGCTTCTCCATTTAGACATACAGGTCCTGCCACCATAGCAAAGTCATGATCCATGAATGATTTATTCTAAAACTGAAAGTTATCATTTAGTGGTGATTATAACTCAGTAATATTTGTTTAAGAAAACAAAAAGAAAAGAGGTGTTTTCATCCTTTTCAGTTTAAAAGGGAAGGGAATATGTACTGTGATACTACACCAAGCAGTAATAAGTAACTTAAGAACAAACGATTTGTACATATCTTTACAAAATGGAGAAACTGCCAGTCAGCAATGAATAAATACATCTGCTGAAAAGACCAATGAAGAAATGCTGTTGTTAACAGACAACAGTGTTTTTTAGCTTTACCATGCCAGATGTTACAGCTACCAGTGAAAGTTCAAAAGCAGATGCCAAAGAAATCTCAGTCCCGAGAAAGGAGTTGGGGAAGAGGGGATCATAAAACCTACACTGGCCCAGTTACATAAAGCAACTCTATTATTAACAGATAAAAACTGGGTATACTGTTGCTAATTTATCAAACTATGAATTAACTGATGATAAATTATTAGTCCTTGATAAGGGACTGGTGTTTGCCCTCTCAGTGGATGGGAATTTGAGTGATTCTTTGACTGAACTAAGAATGTTTGTTCTTATTTTGAAGTTTCTGTTTAAAACTGATGTAAACACTTCTTTAGGTAATGACATTTTAGATAGACCTAGTACGTTCATACCTACTAAGATGCCTATTACCAATTTTTTTGTATGTAATGTGTGAACAACAAATTTATGATTTATACTTTAAACAACAAGGTGACAAATATTTTAATTCAAATTCACTGGAAAGAAGTTTTGGTAATTCTTTGTGGTAGACATAATATTACTATTATGAAACAGGATGATAAAATGTTATGACTGTTAATGAATCATGATCATTACATGAAAGCAATGTACTGTATGAAGTTTTATCTGACCAAGATACTTTTAACAAGATAAGTAAGCAATGTGTGGAAGACATTGTTTATAAAATTAAAAGCCTAAGAAAGCAATGTGTGAAATACATTATTTATAAAGTAAAAAGCCTCTTACATAATTTGATTAAAAATGCTATTATGGCAGATGTAGAATTATATGTATATGTCTAATCCAAATGTTCCAATACTATATGGTTTACCAAAGCTGCATAACAATTTAAGAAAACCTCCTATAAGACCTATAGTCTCAGGAAGTCAGTGGGTAGCAGTAGCTGGGTCTATATAAGTTGAGCGAAAACTTACTTTGTTGAATGCCTATTCACTGACACCTTTTCTTCGAACCCCTTTTCATCAAACCATTAAATCAGCGAAACATTTTCCCAGGGAAAGAAGGTAAGTGGCCATTGTTACACATGTGCATTTCTCCCCAATGTAGTGTGATCTTGGAGTTGGTATATATAATTGGGGGTGGGCAAAGTCTCCCCACATTATTTTGTTTAGAATGGTGCAATTTTTCTTACGATTACACTGGTGGCCAGGTTTCACTGATTTAACAGTTCGATGAAAAGGGGTCAATGAATAGGCATTAAATAAAGTAAAAAATAAAAGTGCACAGGAGCAAACCAAGGCCTAATGAAAAAATCCACATAAACAAGAAATAACCAGTCCAATTTGTAAAATCCACAGAGACAGAAGTCAATAAAATCCAAAAATACGTTTATTGTGACACAAGTTGGTAAGCACTTTCACCCAAGAGGGCTTCTTCAGACCAATAATACTTCTCCATACAACTGCACATATAAATACACCTACCAATTAAACAATTAAGTAAAAGCCTTACATCATTTCCTACAACTTCCATCTTAAAAATGTTCTTAAAACATATATATATATATATATATATATATATATATATATATATATAATATGCATTCTAAATATAATCAAACACATATAATACATAAAAAATAAAAAATATAATATGAAGCATATAGTCATCTTAATCTTTAACTTTTAATTTCCTATTCTTTAGAACAGGTCTTGGGGGTAATTTATCATTCAGGCCAGGCTTTTTATCTGCTCTAAGCCTGATGATCCATTTCAGTTCACATCTCTCAGTGAAATTTCTAACATCTCCCCCGTATATTAGGAGTAATTACTTGCAAGACCATGAATCTAAAGCTATGTTGTCCGTTGGTCTCCAGGACATGTTTAGATTTGATTTAATACGAACATGATATATGTGTTCTCTCACCCTGTCTTTCAACTTCCTGTCCATTTTACCAACGTAAAATGCAGTACAGAGTGTGCAACAGGCCAAATAAACAACATGCTCAGTTAAACAATCTGCCGTGGCATTAAATTCAAAGCGTTGGTGGGTTACTGGGTGAATAAACAGAGCATTATTATCAATGTACATACAAAAATGACATATTTTGCACTGTAAAGTACACTGCTATATAGTATCATTCTGTGTAGTGTTCAGGGCCCTTGGATAACGTAATAATCTCCGTAAATTAATTTTGTTCTTATACAGGAGTCATGGTTGATCTCCTACAATTTCTCTAATGTTGGGATCCACTGTTAAAACTCCCCCAATTACTAAAAATAATGTCTCTAATGTCATTTATATCTTGTGTATAGTATAGAGATACCTCTACATCTGCATTTCGTAATTGCAGCACATTTACATGATCAATTTTCCCTGCATTAGAAAAATAGGGACGGGCACTGCCTGCCCTCATCAGGTCTACTCCTTTAAACCCATCCACTACTTCATTCACCTTATAAGATCTGGCCATCAACCTTTCTTTTAGATCCAACAGTTCTTCCTCAAATCCTTCCTGGGTGGGATTAAGTTGTGAGGCTCTCATAGCTTGCCCTCTAATAACATTTTTAAAAACATATCTGGGATGCATACTTCCCCTATGTAATAGGGTGTTCTTATAACATGATTTTCTAAAAACACCAGTATTCAACATCCCATTGCTCAACCTTTGTATATAAACATCTAAATAGGCAATTCGAATTTCTGATTTTTCCATGGTAAATTTTAGGTAGTGGGTAAGTGCATTAACCTCATCAAAAAATGGTCATCTACAAAACGTTTATAAAAGATGACATGATTCTGGAAACTAGACAAAGGAAATAACATCTCTTTCTCACATACAGCCATTACCAAGTTGGCGTAGATATTGGCACACGAAATGCCCATAGCTATGCCATCCCTTTGAACGTATATCCTTTCATCAAACAGGAATACATTATTCTCTAGTACTACTTCTAATAGAGAACATAACAGATCTATAAAAGGGGGAGTATAATCTGTATAGTCCGTCAAATATCTATGTACACATTCAAGTCCTTCATTGTTAGGTATAACCGTGAACAATGATTGGACGTCTAGTGTCACTAACAGATATTGAAGATCATCAGATATCATTGTCATCTGTGCATACAAATCCAACAAAACCTGTTTAGTATCCCTTAATATATGTGGGTTGTTCTCCACTACTAGTCTCAAGAACTTTTTGAGGTATAAAGACATGGGTTCAGTGACCCAACCTCTACCCGCTACAATAGGTCTCATAGGGGGATGAATGGGGTGCTTATGGACTTTTGGAAGTCCTTGTATAGTAGGTGTCAACGGATTATCAACTTTTAAAAACTTAAACAAGTCTAAAGTAATGATATTGCTTTTCATTAGATCTTTTAACATATCTAATAGCCTTAGGACACGAGTCTTTACTTGATCCATTTGTATTACCGAATAGAACCTGTCCTCACTCAACATACAAACCATCTTTTCACAATAATCCCTCTTGTCTATCACAACTACCGGTCCGCCCTTGTCTGCGGGTCTAATAATTATAGTATTATCATTTCTAAGTCTATTTAATGCTGCTCTTTGTTTAATGAACAAGTTACCATTCCTTCTCTTGGGACCATCTCTAAAATTCATTTTGTGTATATCTTCTTCTACCATCTTGGTAAAGGCATCTAATAGGGGGTGAAGCTTAGGAACATATAAACAGGGTTTACAAAAACTAGGGCCCTCCATTTCCACCACTTGGTTACCAAACTCCAGTTTTAATTGTACATTTCGACTTTAATTGGTAGGTGTATTTATATGTGTAGTTGTATGGAGAAGTATTATTGGTCTGAAGAATCCCTCTTGGGTGAAAGCGCTTACCAGTTTGTGTCACAATAAACGTATTTTTGGATTTTATTGACTTCTGTCTCTGTGGATTTTACAAATTGGACTTGGTTATCTCTCGTTTATGTGGATTTTTTCATTAAGCCTTGGTTTGCTCCTTTCCACTTTTATTGTTTACTTTATTCATTGATTTTGTGTGCCAATAGCTACTCCAACTTGGTAATGGCTGTATGGGAGAAAGAGATGTTATTTCCTTTGTCTAGTTTCCAGAATCATGTCATTGTTTATAAAAGTTTTGTAGATGACCTGTTTTTTGTTGTGGACAGGTAATGAGACAGTTACAGAACTTTTTTGATGAGGTTAATGCACTTACCCACTTCTTAAAATTTGCCATGGAAAAATTGTTGGCTTTGGAGGAGGAGCATTTACTCCCTGGTGGTAATCTTTCCATTTTTGTTATATATTCCATAAAGTAAGTTTTTGCTAAACTGATATAGACCACAGCAGCTATATCTAAATACTTAGAGTATCAGTTAAAACCTCTTTTAAATCATTGTAAAAGTTTTATAAATGACACTAATGACTTTTTTGTGTGCTCACTACATCTTTGGTCACAAAGAATTGAAACATATAATTTAATTTTAGTTACTTTGGAGATAAAATCCTTATTTACAGTTACACAAATAAATATGGCATACAAGCAATTAGAGAATGTTTAAGTAAATATAGCAATATGTCACTGAGGAAAACTGAAACTATTTGTCTTTTGTTTAAATCTGTGTTGAATAACAATCCCCCAGATTCACTATTCTTCCATGCAGGACTAGCTTAGTCCTGCACAGACGTGGCCATTTAGGAGCAGCACGGCAGCATGCCAGGCATATTAATGAAGGTGCACTGCCTGAGCTCCTAAATGGACATGGAGTGTGTATGAGTGCAGGGGGCATGTCTGAGAGCAGAGCTCTCAGAATATACAAGCCCCTGCAAGCAAGAACAGCAGGTTAGCAATAACAATGACTGAGACCGCTCATAGGTGTTCGCATACCCCCAGCAACATCCCACACATTTATAAGAGCAATAGTTAAAATATAAAATATAAACAAGCAAATTTCTTTTTATCAAACAGATACAATTTAACCATAGATGCGGGTTTGCCCATTATTTAACTATGTTTATTGCAGGTTAAATGGCACAAGAGGATAAATATCAAGATATATGCAAATGAAGTAATACTGCAATAGTGTAGTGAGCAGATCATTCGCCTTACGAGCAGTCATTCCCGGTTCGAGTCTCACTCCAGTACATTCCATTTTCCATGTTAAATCACTTTATGAACAATATTTTTGTTGCATAACCTACTAAATAACATATATTTGTGAAATGGAGTACTGTATTAAATGCAGATGTCAGGTGTCTTTGTCATAATGTTGTAAAATCCGGAGATAAACACAAGTGCCTCATAAAGTATATGTACACATGAATCAATGATACAAATCGAAGGTACAATGTGTAATGAATGATAAATCCATAGAGTGTCCAAATCCACCACCTTACCAAGAACCATTTTACATTACTGTGTAAATTAGTGCTGGGGTAAGCAGGAGTAAGCACTATTAAGCAAGAGTAAGCACTATTAAGCAGTAGTAAGTGGGAGTAAGCAGATTTAAGCAGTAGTAAGTGGGTTTAAGCCCATTTGTGTGGGGGTAAGCAATGCGCATACAGGTTAAGCAATATTGAAGCTAACTCTCTGTAAGCATATTTAACAGGAGGTTGGCATGGCTTACCTTCGTGCAAACCCATGCAAACCTGCGCAAACCCGCTTACAATTGCTTAAAAGTGCCTTAATCACTCTGTATGCAACAGCCGCTGTTCTGGCCAGAAACAAAATAAACAGTCTTTGCAGGTCTTGGACCCAGGACTCTGTACACTATAGTCACAGTAGTTAAAAACTAAGCCATCACAGCAGTACATAAGACTGAGGTATCACCAAACAGATCCTCACTATAGGAAAATCAAACTTAACATGTGAAAGGAATCTACATACAGTTTTATGTTGTATAACCTACTACATAACAAATATGTGAACTGGAGTACTGCATTAAGCCCAGATGTGAGGTGTCATTGTAATAACGTGTTGAAATCCCCTAATAAACACAAGGACCCCATACAGTGTATGTACACATGAATCATGGATACCAAACACATATATAACATGTAATGAATAATAAATCAATGCCAAACAGCAAATAGTATACAAATTAAAAATTAAGCAATGCTAAGCATTGCAGAGCCCAGCTTAGTAGGTGTAAGCAATGTGTAGGCCAGCTAAATCACTTTGCCCATTGGTATACCCGTTTAAGCAAAGCCAACCTCAAGTAAGCAGGTTTGCCCATAGCTTAGCATTTTCAAAACCGTCCTATCACGGCAAAGTGTGAGAAATTGGCCCTATTTAAACCCAACAGGTAGGATTACATCTCATAACTGGTTGCAGCTTCCTCCTGTACGCACTATGACTGGTATGGGAGAGGGTGTGTGCTTTTGGGTGCAGCGCTGGGGCATCCAGGAGTCCAGAGTCATGACAGGACTCCTTGTTAAAGACCATGACCAGAGACTGCTGCAGGGCCAGTAATAGGGTTCCCAATACAAAGCGGAAGCCTGGGACCATCTTGCCCATGACCTCATCAGTGCCACTGGCATACCTCGAATGGGTGAGCAGGTCAGGCATCATTATGCCGACCTGAAGAAGAGAAAGAGGGATCTCTTGGATCAGTGCATCCAAGAGGCTAGGAGGATGGGGAATGTCCCAGCCGTGTGTAAGTATCAGTCCACTACCTGTTTAATAATTGCCAGCTCATGTATATTATGGATAGGTATGGCTAAATATTCCTCTTATGTCTTTCACATTGGCAGATGAGTGGGCTGCGAACCAGGAAGCAAATGCCTGTAGATTGCAGCGGTTGCAACGCGAGGCAGATTAGTAATACTCTTGCATGTACTGTCATAGGAAATAAATCTAAAAGTAGTAGAAAGTTAATCGCCTGTATAAAACCTGTATTGTTTAAGGCATGTACTGCATACACCAGAGAATATGGCAGCAAGAGTCTCATATAGGTTGTATGTAAATAAAAGCATAATAGCCTGACAATAAAGGTCTAACTGCTGGACTGCATGTGTTTACTCTGGTATCATATGCTAATGTAGAGTTGCAATCTCTTAATAGTACTGTTATATTAAGCACTGTTACCCACACTGTGGTACATAAATGAAATGTGTAGGAATGTCTGTATATGACTGTTGTAATCACAAGAGTTCATATAGTACAACTGAGAGAGACTTAGACAGAAAACAGTGAAAAGATAGACAACATAATCCAAATAGCACACTCAACTGAGAAGTGCACTGTTGTATTTTTAGCACACACAGCCATAGTTCAAATCCTGGGACTGGTAGTAGGCTGTATGTAGAATCATACCCCACAACTGTACAGATATGTACAGACTGTCCCGTTAATTGGCCCATATCCGCTGCCTGCCACCCTGTCCCCCTGGCAAATCAGTGGGATGATCCCAGCACATAAGAAACACAACTGATTGTCAGACATCTATAAGAACAAACCTGTCACTCTAACAACTGCCCAAAATGTTATGAGAGTAATAAGCCAAGTATGTCCCATCTCCACCCCCGTGTTGTGAAGGGGTCCTCTTCAAATTACCGAAACATCAGTTCAGGCGAAGCACGCAGAAGAGAGAAAAGAAGGACCGGATAACGCAGTTGACCGACATGCTGAAGGCATCGACAGCTGGAGTAGATTTAGTGAGGGATTTTTGGACAGGGGGGTAAGTGTAAGCGAGTGAGGGATTTTTGTTATAGGGTGCGTGACAGGTAAATAGGGTGCAGGTAGAGAGTGGTGTCTGGTACTGGGGGACCTTAGGGTAGGGGGTGGGTTAAGAGTTAGGATTGTGTGTTGTCGGTTATTTGGTGTTGGTGGTTTGTGAAGCTGTGACCAGAGTGTGTGCAGTAACAGAGTGAGACTTATGTGCATAATACTAATGTGGAATCTGGTAATATGTGTGGCAACATTCAGGTAGTGCTAACAAACACTGCCCCCACAGGTCTGTCAGATACGAAAACTGTGCCTAGAAATAAAAGATTGATATCCTGTACTGGTACTGTTTACTCTGGTATTGTATGGCATTGTTAGTGTTGCAGTTGCTCTGAATAATAAGGTATTACTCATCATGGTCACCCACACTGTGCTACATAATAAAACTGTCTAGGAAATCCTGTATAAGAGTGTTGTAATTACAAGGTCAGATTGTAAAACCACAGGAGACTTATAGACAGAAATTAGAGGAGAGATGCACAGCAGTATATCTATATAGCACACTCAACGGCAATAGACACTGTTTTATTTTAGCAGACACAGCCATGGTTCGAATCCTGGGAGTGGTAGTAAGCTGTATGCAGAATCATACCCCACAAGTGTACAGAACTGTCCAGAATGTCCAGTTAATCGGCCCATATCTGCCGGCTGTTATCCTGTCCCCCTGGCATATAAGCATGCTAATCCCTGAAATGCAGGCAGTATTTCATGTCATATAACTGACTGTCAGGCCTGTACATATTTGGAAAATGTCAATGAAAACAAACCTGTCATTGTACAACTCACCAAAGGTTTAAGAGGGCAATAGTCAAAATATGTTCCGGTTCACCTCCTTGTGGTCAAGACATGTCCAGAATGTGTGCAATAAGAGATGGACAGGTATGTGCATAACATCAACCTGGAATCTGGGAATATGTGTAGAAACAGGTAGTGTTAACAAACAATACCTCCACAGGTATACCAGGTAAGAGGTGAATGCTGCAGGTAAAACTCAGTTCATGTATATAGTTGTCTACATCCATACCACTGTCCAAACTAAGGCCATAGGGTAGTGTACTAATACCTGTAAGGTACAGATCACAGCACTGACTAGGAAAGTAATGCGAACTACAGGAACATACTAGTTGTTAACTGACATCTTTCTCTCCTCCCAACCATATCTGCAACAATAAACTAAATACACAACTCAATTGGTATGTGCTCCATTAACTCTACTGTTGGGACATATGTCCTATTGTTTGATAAATATTTAAATTTATGTGCATGTGCCATGTTGAAATACACCCACATTGGTGGCTTGCTGCCATTAATGTACCTGCATGCTGTTGTAATGGCCACTGTGGTTCCATATATGCATGTGTTCTGTTTGCTATGCAACTGTTCCATATCTGGTGTTTTGGGTTAATGGAAATATCAATGCATGCTATTATATCTAATCCTGGAATGTGTTGGCTATTACTAACCCACATATGTTGTAAAATTGAAACACCATAGCACGTTTGGAAAGGCCGGTCTCAGCGGACCCACTTATCCCACCTCATCTGGCCATGGCACCAAGCACCAGCATGTCTGGGGCCTACCCCGGGACCTCCTCGTCCACTGGTCCTGCACCACCTCCTTGTAGAACTGCCTCAGGGGATTGGGCTCACCTCCCCTGGCGAGTTGGCATGGACAGGACACTGTCACCCGCAGCCATGTCCGGGGCGTGGTGCGTAGCGGGCTCTGCAGGGAGTTTGGAGATCTGCTACACCAGCTTGAGGGCCATGTGTCACAACTAGAGGGTCAGCCTGGCACTCCTACTCAGTCCCCAGCACAGCCACCTTTGGGGCTGTGAAGGTGCAGTGGTGACTGCACATGGGTGGTGTCCTCAGTCCCACTGTATCAACTAAGGGGGCTCACAGGCTTACGAATTCCAAACACCCCTCTCCATCAAGGTGTTTGCCCCCCACATGTGTCATATACTGCCCCTGTATGCTGTCTTGTCTGTCTTGTCTGTTATCCTTCCCAATCTACCTCCCCAAATATACCTACTATCCCTCCCCAACATCCCACTCTCAGCTGAAAAAAAAGGGCAATTTGTTCCCAAAAAAAAATCTCGCCCCATAAATAGCTGTCCATTTTGTGCATGTGTCCACTGGACACGTGTAATCTGGTCTAATTGGCTTCACAACATATTATTGTTGTCCTCACCCCTCTCTCAGGGATTTGAGTGTCCAAATCTATCTCCAAATTCAGTGCATATGCACAGCTGTTGCTGTATAAGAAATGGGCAGCTATGGACCTTCCCTAGATATTTTCCCTACTGTCTTTCCCTCTTTGTGCCCCTTTTTCACCACTTTCCTATCAACCCTTTTTCATTTCTTTTAAATAAATTAGCATGGGGGTAAGCAGGATTAAGCACTTTTAAGCAACAGTAAGTGGGTTTAAGCTTGTTTGTGCAGGGTTAAGCAATTCCTACACAGGTTAAGCAACTGAGAAGCTAAATCAGTATAAGAAACTGTAACAGGAAGTTAGCAGCGCTTACCATTGAGCAAACCCACGCAAACTCGCTTACAACTGGTTAAAAGTTCCTTAATCACTCTGTATCCAACGGCTCTTGTTCTGCCCAGCAACAAAATAAACAACCTCTACAAGGCTCGAACATTTTTGCCTCACAGCAAGAGGTTCTCCCGTTCGATTCTTGGCTAGAGTGCGGGAAGTGCCTTCCGTGTGGAGTTTACATGTCCTCCCCGCAGTTGGGTGGCATTCGAAAGACACGAGTAAATGGGCATGCCTTCATTGAAGGTTGGACGTCAAGCTGGCACCTCGGTGTTCGTGAAAATCTACTGCTAATCATTAGCAGACCGGAGTTCCGCTGTGGCGACACCTAACCAGGAAAAGCCAAAAGTCAAACAACAACAACAAGGCTCAAACCCAGAACCCTGCACACCATAGCCAAAGTGATTTACCACTAAGCCATATCAAATATACAGAACCCTGATGTTTTCACAAATATATAATCCAGCACAGTCATTCAACAGTACAGGAAATGTATTTATACATGTAGATGTAAATGTGTTTGTGTGTGTGTGTGTGTGTGTGTGTGTGTGTGTGTGTGTGTGTGTGTGTGTGTGTGTGTGTATATATATATATATATATATATATATATATATATTTATATCTATATCTGTATATAAATATATACATATATATATATATATATATATATATATATATATATATATATATATATATATATATATACAAGCATATATATACATATATGTATATACAGATATATATCTATAGATTTAAAAGAGAACATAACAAATACATATATGACCAAAGGCACCGTTAATGGGGGTGAGGGGGCCCAAGTTAAATACATCTTGAGTATTGATATCATCCCCTCCCCTACAGCAAAACAGATCTGCCCTGCAATACAGTACCAACTGTTGCAAGTCCCAAACCCAGGACCCAACACAACATGGGCACAAGACTTTAACAGTAATCCATCCCACCTGTATGATGTCAGGATGGTATCAATAACATATCATGCAGTAAACTCTGGCTACCATAGGGAATGTACAATGTGGAAGCAATAAACATTCCAAAGATACATCCATACACACACACACACAGACACACACACACACACACATATATATATGCAGATGTATATATATATATATATATATGTATATATATATATATATATATATATATATATATATAAAACTACATATAAACACACAGAGATGTGTATAGGAAGATACATATTTAGAGGATGCACACCACACTGAACAGCCATTATTCCTACAGTTGCCACCTCATCAAATGGACAGTGTATGAGTCACCCATACAAAAGACAATTGCTGCCTGAAAGATATACCCACAGAGAAGTCAAAGGATATGACACCACACACAGGTTTGCATACATAAGAAAGTTTTATTTGTGTACTATTACAGTTGTATATGCCATGTCATATAGCTGTTTAGACTTTGAAATACATACAGATTAATGCAACTCTCAAGCAGATAATTTAATACAGTAATCCGAAAGCATAACATATGTTGCTGTCCAGGTCAAGGCCTGCAAGTAGTACAACAGTAAATACAGACTGGGCCACAGGATAACAATCAATCAGCACTAAGTAGTGCAGATGTATAGCCCAGCAGCCTCTAACTACACTCTATACGCAATCCCTAGGGGAAAAAGACTTAAATCGACACAATGGGATGTATCTGTTACATAATGCATAACTGAAAACATCACAATCACACTGACAAACAGAACAGTCTGTATGGCAGTAAGCAGTAGGCCAGCAATATTCCCAATGTAAAATGTATGGTAATATACAGCCATTTCCTGTTAGGCAGCTTACTACTGATATCCATCACATGTTGTAACAGCCTAGGTTATTTATGGTGCATACCCCCCCCCATAGACTGACTTACAGGGGCATATAACACTGTTACATACACTGACCTCTGGACTGCAGAAGGGCACACATGTGTTGTGCAGATGAAGCCCACATATATATGGACCCAACCCCACAATATGTGTGGGGGCCACAACAGCACTGGAATGATAGCAGGTATGGCAACATGACATAATCACAGGCCACTACATAACCCCTAACTGCATGTCATATGGACAAAGCCTGGTATGTAGGTGGAGGACAGAGGCTGGAACACCGGCCCATATGTGAAATAGTGCTGTTATACACTGAGCAAGCAGCTGGTGTTACAGGATAGTCTGCAACATACCCTTAGTCAGGAATATGAAGTCAGAAACATAAATGGATGTAGCCATGTACTGATAGCATTCAACACACACACACTGCCATTGATATATCTGACACAAGACCTGTGTGGTGGACAGACAAAACATAATAGGCACACTCTGCCCATCATGTGGATAGGCCCACAGTTGAGAGCTATGCAGACATACTGCATTCCATATTAAACTAGTATGTAAACACAAACACTGTAACACTGGTGCTATACAATACTTATAACAACACTACTCACATTATGTCTGTAGTTCTGGAATCTTATACAAATATGTAGCTGGCCTGAGTCTGCAAGTCCTCTTGTAAGAGGTATTGCTACCTTCTGTCTGTAACACTGCTGCCCACACACAGGAAGGATGTCCACCATACAGGAAAGGTAAAGGGACCATGCCCACATGATGTAGAGATTTATAGTAGTAGGTTGCCATGACAGTGGAAATTGGAAGTACTACACAGCATGCTGCATGCAGGTAGCAAGTGGAGGACACTTATTGGTGCAGAGGCCATCATCTGATCATGTGCATCACCTACAAAATCTATGTTGCAATCTAACCTGCTTTCTCTTCTGTTAGATATCCAGTATTCAAAATAACTTTCTTCTCCCTTTATTTTTGTTTTTCTCCAGTTGTGCAAACTACTTTTACCTAATTTTCCTACTTCCTGTTGGGCACTGCTGGACTTCAAAGACCAACTGTATTCTCCTATCACACCCTGCTTGTGTCTCTCCTTACCTGGGTATCCAAAGTATCCCCTGGACAGAATCTCCAAGACAAACTAAGATTGTATGTTAATTAAGGTTCTATTATCTCTACTTGTATGGGTTAATGTTATGATACTTGCTAGGTGTCTAGTTTAAACCGCCAGAACAACCAGCAGCCATACCCCCTCCACTTGCTCACTTGTACTCTGCATCCACCCTTACCAAAGTCACCCCAGCCTTTGTAGTATTTCCAACACCCTCAAGCCCTTCCCTTCTGAATTCCTTTCCACTTCCAGCCTTCTACTGTGATCTCCAATCACTGTTACTACAGGTTTTGATCACTAGAGGGCAGTCTTCACCCACCTCTGATTTACTTATTATTTCTTTCAACTTTCTATAGTTGACAAACCATAGTATTTTGCCCCCTCTTCTTCACCTCTAGCCCTATACTAGCCTTTTTCTCCTTACAGCCTCTCATTCTTCCTATCCTTACACCCACAACCTCTGCCTTCCTTACTTACCTTCTCCTGTTCTTACCGTCCACTATACTGATTGTTTTTCTCGTCTTCCTGCTGCGTCCTTCCTTTGTGTCTGCCCCGCTCCGTTCCCCCTTCAGGCTCACTCCGCTCCCCTACCCTACCCCCAAATCCCACCCCAACACTCCTACTTTTATACTTACATCTCTCCTCCCCCTTACCTCCAACCAATCCCATCTCTACTCCACCCCTCACCTCCAACCAATCCATCTCTACTCCACCCCTCACCTCCAACCAATCCATCCCTACTCCACCCCTCACCTCCAACCAATCCCATCTCTTCTCCTTCCCTAAACCCTTTCAATTGAATATTCACTCCCGCTCTGTCCTATATCGTCCATTTCTCTCTATCACTCCTCCCTCTTACCCTAAAATACCCCTACAACATCCTGACACTTCCCACTTACCCTAAAAATTACCCTAAAAAACCCTACAACATCCTGATACTTCCCTTTATACCTAAATCTAACAATGAAGATATCACCACTTCCACAAACTCTCTTCATCCACTCTATAACTACTCTTCTCCTACTAACTGCTTTCTCTGCTACTTCTTATTCCTCTTACAAACTTCCTCCCCCCTCTTATTCCCCCACCTCCACTATCCTCCACCAGCTCCACCCCTTCTCATCCCACTTTCACACGATATCCCCCTGCCTAATTCAACCAAACCCATTTCACTATTTCAAACTCAAACTGCTACCCTACTCTACTAAACTCCATACTTCCAAAGGAAAAATGTTCTTTCCACAAACTACTATAAGTAGTTCAAAGATCCTGTTCCCTTCTTCCTCTAACCTGCTTTCCTAGCAGGAGACATACACCCCAACCCTGGTCCTCAGACAACTACTAACTTTTCTGCCCCTACCTCACCCAATACCGCCAACCACAAATTCCTTAAGCTAGTTACAATCAATACACAGAGTTTAAAAAATAAAATAGCTCTCTTCCATGCCTGGCTTAACCATACTCTTCCAGACATAGTATCACTATCTGAGACATGGCTAAAGCCCCACATCACTGACTCTGAGATCCTTCCCCCTGGCTTTCAAGCACTCAGATGTGACCGCCAAAACAAAAAAGGAGGAGGAGTAGCATTAATCTACAGCAGCCTGCTTAACCTCAGTCCTTACCAAAACCCCATTCCTCAATTTTTCAATGCTGAAATAGTCATGGGGATACTCAAAATGAATAACTATAAAAGTATTTGCATTATGAGCATCTACATCCCCCTGGAAATAATATCCCTACTCTTGAAAACATTCTATTATGGTCCTCAACTAATATTAAACTAGAGACATACATATGAGGAGATGTGAATATAGATTGGAACAAAATTAATAACAATAATCCCTCTTTATCTATTAATCTACTCAACTTCACTCAACTAATAAATGGCATTACCAGACCTAATAGAATCAACCCCCCAGGGTCCACTTTGGACTGGATCTTAGCCTCCCACCCAAATAAGATATCACACTCTGCTATCCTACCAGACACCATGAGTGACCATCTTCCAGCTTTCATTCTCCAAGCTACCCACTCCTCCCCTCATCAACACCAATTTACCTATACTCGTAATTTCAAAAACTTCAACCCTTCTATATTCTCAGAAACACTTAAACAAACCAACTGGGACAATCTAAAATCTCTTCCCCTAGATGAAGCCGTACATTTCTTTAATACAACCTTCCTAGACATTCTAAATGCCCAAGCACCTCCTAGAACAAAGCAAATAAAACCTTACTCTGCCCCATGGCTAACTAAAGACACTAAATCACTTATGCAACAAAGAGACAAGACTTGGAAACTTTACAATCAGAAAAAAATCCCTGACACCCTCCTCAAATACAAGCAACTCTGTAACGTAACCAAAAAGTTTATTACAAAAGACAAAAAATCCTACTACATTAAACTACAGTCTACCCATTAAAAAAACCCAAAACAATTCTGGAACTCCATAAACTCTCTTCTGCACCCAGATACAAAAAACAATCCCTGTCCTGATAATAATATAACAGACACAGAAATTGCCACCCTGTTCAACTCCTTCTTTACCAACTCCATAGCTGAACTCACTAAGACCTTCCCCAATAACATTTCCTCCCCTCCTATCAACCCTACATTCCCTTCCTCCACTCTATCTCCCTCTCCCACACACCCCTATTTTCCATCTAAAACCCATCTCTATCTCTCACATCAAAAAGCTTCTCACCAAACTCAAGCCTTGCTCCAATGCCCCTGACAATATCCCCTCACTCTTTCTAAAGCTTACTGCAGATGCGATTGCCATCCCCATTAGCATTCTCATTAACCGATCCATTCATGATTCTTATGTCCCCAAATTGTGGCATGCTGCCTATATCCTACCTCTTCACAAAGGAGGCAAAAACAATAACATTTCTAATTTCCGTCCAATAGCCATTCTCTCCCCAATATCAAAAATTCTAGAAAAATGCATCCACCAACAACTTATGCCCTTCCTTATCAGTAACCACCTCCTTACCCCTACTCAACATGGCTTCCGCCCCAGCCATAGTACAATAACCACTCTCCTCTCATTTTTAGACATAGTAAACCATGCTCAGGACTCTGGAGAAATTGTATCCACTGTCCTTCTAGATCTTTCCAAGGCTTTCGACACTGTCTCTCACTCCCACCTTCTAACTCACCTGTCTAACCTCAATCTCGATCAGCACTCACTTACCTGGTTTAAGAGTTATCTATCTGACAGATCCCAGGCTGTGAAATGGAAAACTAGTACCTCAATCTTCCTTCCTACCCCAACCAGGGTTCCCCAGGGTTCAATACTCGGTCCAATGTTCTTCAACATATTTATTAATGATTTCCATGCAGCCATTCCCAACACTAGAATAGTGCAGTATGCAGATGACTCTACTTTAATCTGCTCTGCTCCTAATCATCCTGCTCTCCAAGCAATTATCCAATCTGCCTTTACAGCCACTGAGAACTGGATGTTTCAAAACCACCTCTCCCTTAATGCTAATAAATCCAAAATCCTACTTTTCTCTACCTCTAAAAACCTGCACCTTGACAAACAATCTTTCAATATTATCAGTAATGCCAACTCCCTAATAGAAGTTGTCCCCTTCGCTAAACTTCTCGGTGTTACTATCGACGAACACCAAAAATTCGATACTCATGTCCAATTAAATATAAAAAAAAAAACATCAAAAACTTGGGTTACTATACAGAAACTCTCACTTCCTCTCTCCCTCTATCAGGCAAACTATTGCCACTGCCTACTTACTACCATCACTACTATACGGTGCCCCTCTTCTAATCAACCTTGCTTTCTCTATCTCCTCAAAACTAGAAATTTGCTACAACAAAATCTCCAAATTTGCTACTAAATCTAAACACTCCTCCCACCATTGCTCTTCCCTACACATGCTAAAATGGCTAGAGCTTCCCAACTACCTCAATTACCTCCATCTCACTACAGCCCACAAATTAATCTTTAAACCTACTGTATGCCCTGCTCTAGCATACATCCTTCCTTCTTATACTCCCCACAGACCCCTACAATCTGCACAACAAAATCAACTTTCTATTCACAAACCAAAACATCCTGCTAGCCAGTCTCTGCTATCCTATTCCTTAGCAAAAAAATGGAACTCTCTTCCCCCCTCGCTAAGAATCTCCAATAACCTTGAACTCTTCAAATCCCAGCTCCATTCTCATCTCTCCCATAATTGGAAATGTAATTGCTCTCTGCCCCCCTAATCCTAATAAACTCACTCCTACTTGTTCTTCATTAAATACTTCTTCACCTTGCTATTCTGCCCAACAGCTTCCCCTTGATATTTTTAACATAACTTATAAACCTTTAATGTATATAGTGTAAATACTATACATAGCCTTCTTTCTATACTCTCTCTCCCTATATACTTCTTCCTAAAAAACCTATATTACATTTGACTAGCTAATGACTCTAACATTCTACAAATTGTGCCCAACACTCTTCTACTAACTTTACCCTCCTTACCCCTTCTATTACCCCCTATTGCTTTTTTCTCACATATGTTCTTCTTTCTAATAAACAATTGCCTCTTCCTTCACTACTCAACTGCCTCGCTCTCCTTCCTCCACTTTAGGTATTTATTCCTACTACTCTGCATACTTTCCACTACCCATCTTCCTTACCGTGCATGTTCTTTATGAACTATCCTCAAGTCTCCTATACTCCACTTATTGAACTGCATTTTTGCTTCATCTCACTGTATCATCTTACAATTTTGTTTAAAATATATAATACTAGGTTTTATTCATAACTGCATTTTATTATACTTTTATCATATTTTTATTGTATCTTTGTAATTTTGGAGCTTTTCTCCCCGGCCTCCACTGAAAACAGGCTCCTTGAGCCCAGTGGACCACCCAGGTTATCAAACTGGAAATAAATAAATAAATAAATAAATAAATATTCAAAGCAGCTCAACCCATTTACTGGAGAGAGAACAAGCTAGAGAGAAAGAGTGAGTGAGTGAGTGAGTGAGTGAGTGAGTGAGTGAGTGAGTGAGTGAGTGAGTGAAAGAAAGTTAAAGGCCAAGCCAAAAGCAAAGGAAAAAAAAACAAGAAAAAAAATCAAGCAAACTATCCAGAACAGACATCTTTCCCACAACAGGTATGTGAAGTATATATGCATGTAGTACTTGGTCCATAATAATGGGATAGATGATGTGAAATGATTTATATGTGCCATCAGGTGTTGTTGCAATGATGACCAGCTGAACAACTGCTATGGACAGCAGTGTCTGTCCCTGTGGGTAGTGGGCCATACCTGTCAACTGTGCAGAGCAGCACTGACTGACAAGATGTAAGCCATCATAGTGCGTGTTGTGTAATGGAAAACAAGTATTATCACTGTGGCCAATAGCTGGTGGTGGAAGTAATGCCATAATGATGGACATGTGGGTTCCAGAGCCTACCACTTGCAGGACACTCAAGTTAACGTGTAATGTAGCATGCTGAAATGCCATAGGTGTGTAATAGACTTACCTGCAATCTGTTCCTATATATACCCCCCCTAATGTTAGGCTGTGTCCATATGTGGCACCTGTCTGTGTTGTCTGTGTTGTAGCAAGGCAGAACAGTCCAGCTGTGCAGGAAGGAGAGTTAGAGATTGTGGACCTGATGTCTCAATGTAGCCTATAGATATATATATATATATATATATATATATATATATATATATACAGAGAGAGAGAGAGAGAGGGTATGTATATGTGTGTATGTATAAATATATATATATATATATATATATATATATATATATATATATATATATATATATATATATATATGTATATATACAACATAATATATATTTATCTGTGTGTGTATGTCTACATATATACAAATACACACACGCATATGTATATAAATACATGTCCCCTATTTTTGCATCACAGTGCTGCATGCTATGTGTGAGGGAACATCACACATATCAATACACACATATATATACAGCAGTAAGTGTGTGCAACATGGACGGTTATGTCACATGTGAACCCCTTGTTGGGACCACATTGCCCTTGTCTGTGAAGGTGGGATTGGGAATTTGGGGAAGGATAACAGGTATATTTGTGGAAATCGATTGGGTTGGTAGATAGAGAAGACAGCCTACAGGGGTGGTATGTGACACATGTGGTGGGTAAACACCCTGGATTGTGATTGACATCTGTGATGTGGAAGCCCCATGAACCCCCATATGGAAACAATGGGTACAAGACCCCCACACATTGCCAGTCACAACAGCAGCTTCACGGCCCTGAAGGTGCCTGGACTGGAGGCTGAACAGGAGGAGCATATGGACCCTGTGATTGTGTACTGAGGGCCTCAAGGTGCTGTAGCACATCCCCCAAGTCTCTGTGGAGCTCCCTATGCACCAGACCCTGGACCTGACCTCAGGTAACAGGATCATGTCTGTATGTGCCCCCCTGGGGGGGACATCATCCCCTGAGGTGCTTCCACCTGAAGGTAGTGCAGGACCAGTAGATGACGAGGCCCCAGGGTGGGTCCCACATGTGATGTGGCCTGGTAGCAAGATGAGGTGGGAGAGGTGGTTCTGCTGGCAACTGTTCCCTAAACATGCTATAGTGTCACTGTTATAGAACATATATGGGTAATAATAGTCCACACATTCCTGGATCATGTCCAACAGCATGCATATAATTCCCCAATAACACATAACAACAGATGTGCAGCAATCACATAGCAAATAGACCACATTCATATATGGAACCATAGTGGCCCTTACAATGGCATGCAGGTGACATTGTCCATAACAGGCCAGCAATGATAGTGTCCCCACAGGGAACATGGCTACAAACACATAGCACAAAGTGTGGTACAATACGGTATAGGTCCCAATGGTAGGTAAGCTGTAGCCAAACCTATTGAGTTGTGTGAACAGTTTGTTGTCACAGATATGGTGGGGAGAGACAGAGATGTGTATTAAGAACTATAGTAACCTTGCTGTATGAATTGCTCAGACCTGTTTCCATCTTTATGTCTTTCAGGCAAGATGTCACATGGCAGACTACCTGTCTATTCAGCAGACAAAAATGAGGTCATCATCACACACTTGGTACAGCACTACCAGGTGCTGTTTGGCAGAACAGCCCATGAGCAGCAGGAGAGGACTGCCCTGTGGAACGATCTAATCCACAGGGTCAATGATGGCCTGCATAACCACAGTTATGAGTAGGTCCGGCATCATTGCAGCAACCTGCTTCGCAATGCCCATCGGCGTGCTGCTGCAGTCCGGGGGGATCACCTCGCAACAAAGGGGGGTCATGCCATCCATCCCCCCTGACACATGTTGAGGAGCTCCTTGCCAGCCTCGTGGCACCTGCCTGCCCACAAACACAACAACTGGTGGAGAGTATAGTAGAGGTGGGTGCTACCCACACACCAGCAGAAGAGCGTATAGGTAAGGCCACAGGGCACATCAGTAGACCACTGCTGTGTATCCATCCGCATCTGTACAGGTAGATCATGTATATGTGAGATGGCATATATATAGTCTGTTGCTGCATAGTAGTAATAAACCGATGTTCATAAACTGTAGTATTGTGGACTTGTACTATTGACGTACTGTAATGCTGCACCCACCCTGTACCAATGCCACACCTGTGGCTACTGCCATCACATCTCTCACATACTTATGTAGGTCCCTCTGGTATACCTCCAAGGCAGCAGCCTGTAGCTCGTGAGTATGGTTTATGTTCATGCTTGCCAATGCACCGGTCATGTTATGGCTATGGTATATTCCATGCACAAATCTAACACACCTACCCATAATGCATGCCGTACATGTTCACGTATTGTTGCTGCTAACTGCACTGCATCACAGTGGTGACCATGATGGTGTATCTGAAGGGTATGTCAGACACCTGCAATATAACTAACATCCTGTCATTGCAAAACGTGTCCACAGAGATGAACATAATGGTGGAACAAATGGCCTACAGTAGGGACATGTGTGAAACAACACCCTTATACAGTGCTACAACAGTGTATATACCAGAATTACAGTGGCAACTGTTACAGAGCTACACTATGGCATATCATAATACCGCAGTCCACAACCCTTAAAACCTGCAATGTGGTCCCAACATGAGCAATGAGTGTGTAATATGGAATCATAGGATAGGGCAGCAAATATGGGGAATACATACCTTCACAAACACTGGAAGCATATGTGGGCACACACTCCAGATAAAATATAGCTTAAGCAGCTGTTGAGGTACTGACTGCATGCATTTGTCATGGAAATGCACCTTTCAGCAAGTACATGCCCTCAATGTCACACCACGTATTGGTCTACTGTCCAAGATGTTTGGCCATCAAATGTGCACACTTACCTGCAACAGAGGCAGCCATGGCTTGCACACATCATACATGACATGGCATGGGCCCCATTCCCAACAGGTAGCACCCATGAACTGGACATGTAGCCATACCTCACCATTGCATATACCATGGCAAACATTGCAGACAGTCATTTATGTGGCAAGGATGCATGGGACAGGAATGATGTAGGAAATAAACAGATGGCCATCCAAGGCAGATGATGTCACATGTAGCAAACTGGTCATGTGGGCTGCCTAGTAACATGCCACAACACTGAGGGGGTTGCAAGAATGTCTAGCAAGTACTGGCTGTGCAGTACCCATGTCAACAATTGCCTGGACTCTACAAATGTGTAGCCTATGGGTTAGGGTAATCAGATTTGACAGTTGTACCACAGGAAACATCAGCCAGGCCTCTCTACAGGTAGCGTAAGCATAACAGAAGAGGTCCTCAAATGTCATGAGTTACAATGTGTACTGGTGTACTATAACCACGTTGGAAACCTATAGACAGTATCATGTAAGATACATGTGTTGCACAACCAATGCCTCACCCCACCTCAGACCCACCATCACCATCTGTACTGTGTCAGTGCCAGTGTACACCTTTATGTTTGCCATTCATTAGCTGGGACTAGGCTGTTACACGTGGTGTTCAGTGTCTGGAACACTGCAAACTGACACACATGAGTAGGCCATACTTGTCAAGCATCTCCAAAAAGGCTGAAGCTGGGGAGGGGATGTCATCATGACACACCAGTGCACTGCAGCAGGGATCCTAAGGATGCTACAAATGGCTGTATCTGCACACAGTCAGGGTCAGGAACTGTGGCAAACATAAACCTGACTCCACAGCAATAGTGACGGCAGTGTGTGAACTCCAAGGGATGTGCACATGAGTTGACCTTGCAATCATGCAGAGTTGGGGGACACGTGTAGGGCAGACTGACCATATAATAGCAGATGCAGATGGCCCATGCTAGTATACAACTGCCAGGAATAGTGACTGCTGTAGTACACATAACAGTAGGTGCAACAAACCATCATGATATGGGCGTGCACACATATGCACCCATAAAGTGTATACATCGCGGTCAGCATCAGCACAACTAACACATTTGTTAGACACTGCATTTGATTGCACAGGACATATGTCACATATCAGGCTCATGTAATATTAACATATGCAGTGATGGGGTCCCATGGCATATCAAGGAAGAGGGCGTCATATCAATAAGGGTGTGTACACTCCCCATAGCCACGGTAAGGTTTGACGGCTGTCAGTGTAATAGTATCGTATTGGTCATATATGCACCACTGACGTTGACATCTGTAAATCAGACATCAGGCATACACAAATGACATCTGTCCACATATCATTCCAGGTATGTGTCAGACAAACACATAGGGGCTGTGAGCATTAGAGCAGACATAACTGACACAGTAATACACATTCAGCAGTGGTGTGTACACCTGTGAAGTATGGTGCACAGTACATGGCAGGGTGCAGAACAGGTGCACAGCAAGACTGTGTACATAGCTGCAGTGTTTTCCAGGGCGAGGGGCATCACCTACTAACACAGCCCATGCATCACACACATGTATACTGTTGCTAGCATGGATTGACTATAGTTGCACTGCATGCTGTTGAGTACCATATGTTATGCATGTTGACAGATGGGTAATGGGAGGTCTGTGTGTGCTATCTTTGTGCAACCTCACCTGTAGGTATGTGTGTGTGTGGGGGGTTATTTTGTCTGTAAGTGCAATCTGGTGGAATGGAGTGGGGGTTGATGCATGTAGGATGTGTGTGTGCATGTGTGTGGGTATCCATGTATGCACATGTGTGATTGTAGGGTTGTTCATACATTAGTACTTCCCTTTGGAATCATGCAGTACATGGACATGGACTGACACATGAGACACCAGGAATACTTGTCTGATATGTAATCTCAGGACAGCTGATAGTATAATAAGGTCTGTAGCATGGAACATGTATTGGGAGGGAAACTAGACATCAGGTATACTGTTAAAATTGCAATCACCAGAAAGATGAACAACTACCCACATATGCAGCACTACAGATGCATTGAGGAATTACTAGACAACACCAGAGAGTGTATCCATATATTACTGTTGTCCACATAATAAGCTGATTGTGCAACAGATCTTGCAGCTGCTGAGCAATAGTTACGTAAGACATTCCAGTGTGTGACATTATTGAGTGACCGTAATAGCCCCTAACATATGGGGGCCATGCTCACAATGTCTGGACATACCCAGGGTGAACACTGGATGACAGCAGTGAGTGCTTGTAAAACCTACTCCAATCAAGTCAAAGAGGTAATGGAGTAACAGGTCATGAGTTGTGATCACTTGTCTAGGTATTTAGAAGAATGATACATTAATGAGTGGTACTAATGAGTGTATGTTTCCAAGTGTGATGCAGGATAGGGAACTTACGTGAATAAACTTGGGACAGTCTGTAAACTCAGGGACAGGTAGGTATTATAGTGGAATTTCAGTGTGTGTGTGTGTGTGTGTGTGTGTGTGTGTGTGTGTGTGTGTGTGTGTGTGTGTGTGTGTGTGTGTGTGTGTGTGTGTGTGTGTGTGTGTGTGTGTGTGTGTGTGTGTGTGTGTGTGTACTGTTATGCAATGCCGTACAGGTCTTAAAATGCATTTCTTGTTTTCCCCTCACAGGTGGTGAGGTGGGTCAGGGTCTGTCCTGCATGCAGTCTAATGTTGGTGTCCATACAGACACCGAAAATGATGATAGATGTGTTGAGGCAAAGGCAGGGTTGTCAGAAGCTGAAACTGCACCATCGTTTGACATCCCCCTGTTATCCACCCCATCCCCGCACACAGTCACAGTGCCTATAGATACCGCATCACCAGTTGCCTTAGAAGAGAGACAGTTGGCAGTTGGTGGCAGTTCACAGGAGAGTGTGGTATCTATGGCTGCTGTGTCTGGACACAGCAGGCATACCCAGATGTCTGGCAGGGCACCACATAGACACATGTACCAGGGTGCTCATGGGAGGGCCTCTGGTTATCGTACCCCTGGTGGGGTGCCACAATTGGTACCACCCGATGCATGTTTCAGACTGTCATGGGGACGCAGGCACATATGGAACTATACAGCAGACAGGGTCTGAGACTGCAGAGGCCTGCTTTCTCATCAGTAAGTGACAACATCCATGAACTTGCAGGTGCCCTCTGTGATTATGCAGAGGTCATGGATAGAAGGTTGGGCGAGATGGTGGGCCTCTTCGACCATGGATTGTCCATGCTAGAACAAATGGTGGGAGTAGGGCGATGGCCGTGTAGACGTAGGCCAGCAACACCATCTGGTGGTCGACGTGGACATGCAAGGACACCAAGCCACTCCTGTAGTGGCTGTCCCAGCCCCAGCACTCCAGGGAGGTGCTGTCCACAGCATACTACAGCAAGCCACGTGCACGTGGTTCTGGCCAGTCCCAGGAGGAACCTGGTTCTGGTTCCAGCGGACATATGTCATCATCAGGGGAGAGAAGCACATTGAGGCCTGTACCTGGACATGCCCATGGAACCCCTGGCAGGCACAGACCAAGTGTCCACAGCCGGAGGTGGTGAACTGCACATCCTGTCAGGTATGGTCTGCGGCTGTCCAAGAAACACCTGTATAGGGCAGCTACATGACAGAACTGTATGCATGCATACCCACACACTATACAAACACACCTAGGGCAACCCCATACCTACACACACCTCATTACCATGCCCATATCAGCAACTTACACCCCTCACCCACATACATGGTGTTAAACGTATTGCCCACCCTAGGTCTCTGGCAAGCAAACAACACACAGCCTGTGCATATGATGATACATGTGCCACATCCCTGTTATCCATAACATCAATGCAGGGACTGGCTAATATGGTTCTGCTGCACACAGCGACTGTAGTGCAGTGTACCAATGTACTGCTGTGCAACTTGTCAGCCGTAATGTTTAATGCTTATATGTCAGGTAGTGTAACTGTCCAGCTATGATGCATTATAGCTGTTAGTAACACTAAGTAATTGTGGTCTCCATAATGTTATCCATTTGTGTTGTAGGTGTACATGTGTCAGCAGGAGGATGGTCTGTTGTCATATCTCACAAGGGGTATGGCACTGTGGTGACAGCATGGCTGTGCCATATCCTGGGTACAGATGAACATATGTCACAGATCTGTATAACAGTTACTGCCTGTGCCACATGGACAGGTGACCCCCCCTCGGGACATATATATTCAGCAACCTGAAGTAAATCCCGCCACATACATGCACACTCTTACTTGGTAACACTGGGACTAGACCCCTACCTAGGTATGTAGTGCTACTGATGTGTATGGCTTTAATTGCACACACCACACAGTGTTTAGGATGAGGTGTGTTCCAGGTTATATGTTACATGCAGAGCATCCCCAGGCATGTACAGTATGGTAATGGGGGATGTAATAGTTGTATATGGACAATACATAGTGTGACATACCATCATATACACATTAACAGACACATAACAGGCAGACACACATCCGAGAGACCTGGGCCTATCAGTGCTAACTAATTTGTCAGTGTGTCCAATGTGTTACAGGTAGGCTGCACACAGCACATGCATAACTGGGCTGGATTGTGTTATCAGTTACCTGTATGGTTGATGGTGACAATGGTCACCATACAGTGGTACATGGGACATGTACCAGATGTACCATGGTGTAATGACAGTGTACACAGCACCCACACCCCACTCTGGATATTGTACACACTGGAACCCATGATGACATTCTGACATACCCACCATCACACATTGACCAGGACTGTAATACAACACATTGTCCATCCCAAGAGTGGTATTACAGGGATATGCATCTAATGCACATGCCACAGGCATAGTAGGGTGATGCATTGTCATGCCTCTCCTATGGGCAGCAACTATCCATAATACTGTGTGGCTATGCATATTATAATAGGAATATGTGGCCTAGGAATGCTGTAACCTACAGATATACACATATGCACACATGCACACACTTCCCAGAACTCAGTGGGTATACCATGCCTATCAACCCATTTGCACAACAGTGTTGTGCTGGTACTACAGGGCTCAGGTAGCCTTTGGGGAGAGGAGCGTAACAGGGTACATGTAATGTCCGGTACAGCACCAGCCACATCTAACTATGGGAATGGGTGTTGCGGTGGGTGTGAAGGGCCTCATGGTATTCCCAACTACAGGTGTACTAACACACAGACACTCATATCCTCAGTAATGCACACAAACACATTTGTCAGTACTGGGGTGAATAGCTACAGGTGGTCATAGATGTATACCTGGCTATTGTCCATGGACAATCCGCTGGGTGCCTCCTGCAAATGGCCAGTGAGGTGATCCACTTGACATGTATGCAACATCTATTACAAAACATGGTTAGTGTCTGTGTTGGAGACCTATACCCAAGCATGTTCTGTTGACTGTGGTAGTGTAGTGGAGATACCCATGGCATGTGGTGCGTACAGGGTGTTGTGTCCTATCTGTGCCAGTTATAACACAGCTGGGCAGACATGTAAGTGTCAGTCAAGCATAGGTTACCTGTACATATCTAAGCTGGATACCTAATATCTGCATATCTGTACAGGGACTGACATACATCAGCTTGCCAACTATCTATGCAGTAGGATGAATGTTTTGACAGACAGACATCTGACACCAATATGTATGCCACTACTACATGTTGGCAGCCCTCACTGACATGTGCTATACAGACAGTAGTCTACAGTTAATTTCCACATGTCAGATCATTATCCAGTAGGAAATATATACTGTCCCACAGGTCACACACCAAGAACATGACAGTGAGGAATCAGAGTCTATCTATGCATGCAAGGGTGCTTGTTGCCAGTACTACAATTAGCAATCTACTCTTGCTTGGGAAAGAACTGTCAATAGTTGTAATGGTATGATACACTACAAGCCAGTGTGACGGCACATAACCTGGGATACTACCCTTGTATGTAACACATTCACATGGATAAGAGTGTTGTACAGGTCATATATACTCAAGTGTCCCAGACATGACACTCACACCCCTTGCTACTGTACTGAAAGCACATAGATGGATGTTATGTACATGGCATTACATACACCTATTACAGATGTCATTACCCAGCTATGTTATCAGACTGGGATGTGAGCACAGGTTACCAGGGCTGACTAATGCTTAACAGGTGTCAGCATTGCTGCAATATAACAGCTAAGCAGATTTCCGCACTGGTAAGCAAAGCCTACATGGTGTAAGCACCCATACATTTAACCGTATGTTAGCAAAGCTTAGCTTCTTGCAAACCTGTGCAAACATGCTTAAAGCTGCTCAAAACTGCCTTAACCACTCTGTATCCAACAGCCCTTGTTCTACCCAGCAACAAAATAGACAGAACCCTGTACACTATAGTCAAAACATTTAATCACTACACCATGACAGCTGTGAAGACAGTTGTTGTATTTCCAATACATCTGTCAGTAGACATATTGAATAGTATTGAACAATCGCTGTGACTTCTACAATTGTATAGTACATGTTAGTGATATTACTGTTGCATCACATATGTTGTTATATCTAAATATACACATATCAGATACATACGGTGTGATACATCTGGGAAGGTATACACAACAGTAATGTTTATGCATGACAAGGACATGGATATATACATACACATATGTAGATATATGTCTACATGTACATACACATATATATTCATATATATGTATTTATACACATCTGTATAGTGCATCATATATATGGCCATTTATAGATCTCTCTGTATATATATCTATATATGTATATATATATATATATATATATATATATAAATATATATATATATAAATATATAAATATATATATATATATATATATATATATATATATATATATATATATATATGTACATCATATATGTACAGATATATCCAGTTATGTTGATAAATATATAGATATCTATAACTATATGTGCATCTATATCTATGCAGATATATCTATTTATGTCGATATATATGTAGATATCTATATGTGCATATATATCTATATATCTGTTTATGTGTAGACATATATAGATGTGTGTATGTATATACATGTCTTTGTATATGTACATATATATATATATATATATATATATATATATATATATATATATATATATATATATATATATATATATATATATATATATATATATATATATATATATATATATATCTCCATATATGTATGTTTATTTTTTATTTATTTATTTATCATTTGTTGACCGGGAAAGTCCAACTAGGTTCCACAGAGCCTGTTTTCAGCGGAGGCCCGGGGAGAAATGCTCCAGATGCATGTCTTTACCTTCATATTGTCGGAAATAACAATATCAGTCATGCATTTGTGTGAACCAAATGCACGAATTTCAAACTTTGGCACTCACAGAAGTTCGAAAATCAGCAAATCGAACTGCTGATTCTCTGACTTTCAAACTAAAATGTCGAAGACACATCATAATGAAAGCCCCCCTGCACCCCCCCATGTGGGGGGCTGAGCCCACCACACCCCCTACTTTAATATACTAACTCCATGATCGCACTACAGTGGGGAAAGGGATAATTTCCCAATCCCCGCTATAGTGTAATCTGCACCCACAATGTCGAATCTGCAATGAACGAATGCCAATGTGCATTCAGCCATTGCACATTCTGACAATTTTTTTTCGAGGTTTTGCCACTTTGAAAACCTCCTTTTACACAAAGTGGATTTGAACGAGTGCATAACACACTTATGAAGGTAAACCGTATGTGGATATGTATATGTCTATATATTTATATAGATATAGGGATATATATATATATATATATATATATATATATATATATATATATATGTTTACCATATGTCCAAAACATGGAGTGGAGTTCTACCTCAGCACCAGTAGTCTCAAACTCTTAATAAAAGGGGATGTCATGCATGTATTGCAGGTGTATATGTAGGCTGTTGCGACTGTAACAGCGGTTGTCTTAACAGACATGTTGTGTGTGGGAGGTCACATCTGCTATTGACATGTACGCCATCGGTTACTGACAGACACCCTAAGGACATCATAGTACAGTACCACTGACAGCACAGTAATGATCCTGTAGACTACAGCAGAGATATGACCAATATATGTGGACAGTCTGGCACTCTCTGGTCAGTCCAGAGGTATACACAGAGCCCCTTTGTGGGAGGCATGTGGACCAAGCCTGACAATGTGGATGTTAACAGTCATCTACATGGGTATATCACGTAAATACTGGACTACATATGCCCACACAGTTTATGCATTCACACACTCTTGTCTGTCCTGACACATAATAACTGGTGGTGCAGAGGTCACATGGCCACATACTACCCAGTAGCTAGTTACATCTGTACAGAATCCCACTGCTTTGTCAGAAATACACAACAGTTATGGTGGCCCGACAGCAGTACTTCTTGCAAATATCTGGATATAACATCACACTGGGTAATTACACTAAGCTGCTAAACATGTAACAAAGCACTGTGCAAACTACAGGCAGACTGCCACAACACTGGCCTACATTTTGTAAGGGGGAATACACATGTACCTGCAAATATAGCAGGCTCTGCAGGCATGTCACACCACAGAGTAACAGACACCTGTGTGAAAGTGCATACCCACAACCAATGTGAACACAGCCACAGCTACATATGGTACGCAAGCTTAATATTACACTATATCGACTGTCTGATCAACAAAATCCTCACATGTGCCACTCACACACTAACCCTACATATACTGGGTCACAGCACAGTGTGGTCCAATGCCTGCCTGTCTGTGGTATGGGACACGTGTGTGTTTGGCCCTACAAACATGTGAGACGATAGGGTACCATACACTGGAGTAGCATGTAACATCAGATAGAACAGGACCAAGAACTATGACATTTACCACAGTCTGTACACAGGCCAAGGTACGTATTCACAATACAGATACTGTTGACAATCACCATAAGTACACGGACCCCACTACTGTACACACAACCACAGAATGCCCAGGTTATGTCTTCAGAAATAACCCCTACTGTACATAACATGTGTAGCAGTCTGATATCTGACTGGCTTGTTATCAGGTATGATGTCAATAAATAATGGTGTACAGAACATATGCACCTCTTACTGCATGACATATGTACAAAGGTTGACAGACTTCTGGCTGGAGCCACAAACACTGGGTGAATATTTGCATGTTGCTGTGATACCCTCATACATTTACTGTTGTAACAGGGTTTGTTGTGACATATGTCCTATGAGGGATATGAAGTCAGTAACTGTCATGACTGTCACCATGTACTGACTGCAATCCTCAGACTATGCTTCTGCAGTTCTAAGATAGGTGATCTGTGAGTAACACAGGAAACATAAGACTCCAAACACTGCCCATTCTGCAGATAACCCTACAGGTGGAAGTTTCCTCAAACACATAACACTGTCATGACAGGTATTAAATCATGTAGACCAGCATTATCCACACAAACCCTTTTAAACCAACATTACTCCAAATGCAGAAGAGCAACACTTACATCCTGTTTGTTGGCCTGTCTCCACAGTGTATGTTGTTAGAGGTATATCCCAAAACCATCTGTGATGCTATTTGCCAAACACCAACATGAGGTCCTGCTCACAGTGAGTGAAAAGGCCCAGCACCCATATGATAGTTCCTAGATATAGGAGTGTGTTTCCATCCAATTGGCTATGGGAATGTTACCACAGCTGTTCCACATGCAATCAGCTAGTGGGGGACTGCAATTCATGCAGAGGCCATCAGCTGATCATGAGCATCACTTACAAAACACAAGCTGCTGTTCTTCTACACATCCACCAGAGAGGGAATGAGAGAGACATACAAAGTAAGACAGGAAGGGGGTGGGAGAGTAAAACCTAAACATGTTTGTGTCACACACTTACCAGTTCGGGGTTTTAAACCCCTGCTTCACTATGTGTTGCTGTCACATGTCTATGCAATTATTGCATGCGCCACAGAGCTTACATGTTGGGGAGCTGTCCAAAGGTACATCTGATGGTGATTGACATCTGCAACAGTGATAAAGGAGGGATAAGGTACATGTAGTACACATGCCTGTCCACATGAACAGGTGTCAACTTCAACATAGCCACACTCTCTCAGGGACTCACACACATTATCACAGTTGGCATGGTCAGGATTAGACTTCCTAACTAGCTAGTTTGCCACAATGCAGTAATATGCAAGTATCACATGCACCACAGGGGTTATCAGGATGATATATAGGCAAAGGGTATGTAAAGGTATCGGACATCAGAAGGCATGCTTCAGTAGGCCAATGGGAGGTGTAGTGAGTGAGTGAGTGTGAATGGTGTTCAAATCATTATACTCCACATACACACACACACAGATTGCCAGTACTGACATGCATGGGTGCATTGCTTCACAGATGTGTAGTGATTGACTGTGCCAGAAGGCTGTACAAGGCTAGGTAAAGGGTATACCTTGGCATCAGGCCACATGACAGTGGTCTGCAGTGTGGCACAGGGGTGTAGTGTCTGGTTTGGCCCACACAGGTGGGTATTGCATTCACCATCCAGTCATCTGGGTTACTATTGTGGGTGGCCAGTGCTGTGCAATGCTTGCCATGTATGTGTTCTATAGTCCATGACATGGATGGTGTCTGGAATGTGCACACATCCCACATGCATGTTCTGTGACATGTGGAAGTGTACCTGGGTTGTCTGGGGCATGTTGTGTACACAGATTGTTATCATCAGATGTGCCATTCCTGGCCTCATTTGGTGGGAACTAGCAATGGACACCAGGTTGACCCTGCACCTCCATTGACAGCATGATGCAGGTATTCCCTGGTGTCAATAGCATCTGTCCATACAGGGCAAGTGTTTAAGGCATGGTATGTCCTTTGTGGGTTACATTTGCTGGCACTACAGTTGTTGCAGGCATCCAGTGGGAACATAGTGAAGGAGCACTGTATGCAATTATGTGCCTATTGTAGTGATAGGACAGGGTGCCATGCCCTCTGTAGTCTGCTGCAATCACACCATGGTTACTATCTGTGGGCAATATACAGGGAGCAACCAACATAGTGTTTGTTGCCTAGCCGAGTGTGTTTGTGTATGAGACATCGGTTGAGAGTGTTCTCTGGGTAATATAAGGGTTGCCTAAATTGTTCACCAGGCCTTGATGTCACATGTAGGGGTATGGATTGTCAACCCCAGCCTCTCTGCTGTTTGACATCTGTTATCCTTGTAAGATGGACATTGTGACATATAATAGGCCCACCATATAAGAAATTTGCAAAACCCACTCCGCAATGATTCCAGTTGTTACACACTCACAGGATACGAATGACAAACACTCACACACACACACACACACACACACATACCAGGTCTCACAGTTGCCAAGTCTGGGATTGGAACTCCTACCTAATTAGTATATCACACTACAGCATTACGTACTTATAGCTCACACCACAGAGATTACTGGGCAACTTCTTCCCCAAAGGTGTATTTCAAAGTGAATGACATCAGCAGGCTTGCCAAAGAAGGGCAATGGAGATTGTAGCGACTGTGAATGGCCTCAAAAGCATTGCTCCCTACACAGACAAACACACACAAACATCCACACTTGCCATGTCTGGGACTAGAACTCCTACCTAACTAGTATATCACACCACAGCATTACACAGTTATAAGACATGCCACAGAGATAACTGGGTTACGTTTTCCCCAAAGGTGTATTTCTAAGTGAATGACATCAGCAGGCTTGCCAAAGAAGGGTATTGGAGGTTGTAGTGACTGTGAATGGCTTCAAAAGCATTGCTCCTGCACAGACAAACACACATTCACACTTGCCATGTCTAGGAATAGAAGTCCTACCTAACTAGTATATCACACTGCAGCATTACGCAGTTATAACACACACCACAGTGATTATTGAGCTGCTTCTTCCCCAAAGGTGTATTTCAAAGTGAATGACATCAGCAGGCATGCCAAAGAAGGGCAATGGAGGTTGTAGTGACTGTAAATGACATCAAAAGCATTGATCCCTACACAGACAAACAAAAACACACACAAACATCCACACTTGCCATGTCTGGGAATAAAACTCCTAACTAACTAGTTTATCACATGACAGAATTACGCAGTTATAGGATGCACCATGGAAATTACTGAGCGTCTCTTTCCCCAAAGGTGTATTTCAAAGTGAATGACATCAGCAGGAATGCTAAAGTAGGGCATTTGAAATTGTAGTGAGTGTGACTGACCTAAAACGCATTGATCCGTACACAGACAAATGCAAACACAGTTGCCACAACTGGGGTAAAAACTCCTACCTAACTAGTACATCATACTACAGCATTGCACAGTTATAGGATGTGCCACAGAGATTACTGGGCTGGTACTTCCCCAAAGGTGTATTTCAAGTTGAAGACCTCAGCAGGCTTGCCATAGTAGGGCAATGGGGAGTGCAGTGTGTGTACATGGGCCATAACCCATTCATCTAGAGGCAGACACACACAGGTTTATATTCCACAGGTACGTGTATACAACTGCTAGATGACATCTGACTTGTGCAGTCATGTTACACAGTTAGCACAAATACCACAGACACTATAGTGCTAAGGGATACCAGAGGCAAATGTCTATAGTGATTGACATTTGCACATCATGTGGATTTAGCCAATTGGATGTGTGCTGGGTGGGACAGGCCTCAGGATGGAATGCTCTTTGTCACTGTCACTCTCTTCCACATGTCTATGTATATGTATTTTTGGCCTATTATAGTGTGTTGTCCTTTGATATATGTGTGTATTCCTATCCAATGTGTGTGCAAAACATGACGGGTGTGTACTGAGGGCATCTATGACTGTCAGACATGTATGGTCCACTGTTGTTGCCAGACATGGGCTTCATTTCTTTAAGTGTGTGAGCATGCCCAGTATGACCTTTGAGTATTTTGTTGTCTGACATGGACTTCATTTCTCTAAGTGTGGTAGCATGCCCAGTATGACTTTCTGTATTGAATGTGTGAATCCATTCTGGGTAGATTTTACTCCAGTGCAGACTTTTGTGTTCACACCTATAGCTAGCAAACTGTTTCTGCAGGATATCTGTAGGTCAGTTGACAATATGGGAGCAAAATGGGCAAAGGATGGTGGGTTACTGTAGGTAATTGTGTCTGTGCTGCATCTACTACATGGTCCTGGTGTTAGCAGAGATATTCAGACATATGTACTGTTATACACTGTGATGTTTTATGTCAAGTACTGTCAGGTATACATATTTGCTTGTAGTGATGTCCTGGGGAACACATGGTGAATCCAGCTGTGTCCAGTATTGTGGTCAGCAGCCTACATATTCTTGCACAATCATGCCATTCTAGAGGGGAAGCTGCAGCACTTGCTACTGGGTCTGTGTAAATGGTTCAGCACCTTGGTGCAGTGGTGGCAGAGGATAGCATGCGTGTACATCCATTGACATGACAGTATGGTCATATTCTGCTGTGGCCATACCTCACAGCTGTACAGATTCACACAGATTACCCAGAGGCAGGGGTCATAATTCTGGACATTACCCCTTCACATTGTGGTTTACAACAGGTTTGTAACCACCCATTCTTGTGTTTGCATCCAGGGATAGTATGTGAACACGGCTGAGCTTCGGACTTCACACACTCCATGCCACCCATGCTCCCACCCACTCTCTATAATTCTATCTTCCTCCATACATTATGTGAACATTATCTGATATGTTTCCTATAGTTATCACTTCATCCCAGTAGTAATTTGGGGTTGGTCCACAGTTCATGCAGTAGAACATGGTAGGCATGTTACTGTGATTTGTCCATATGGCCTTGCATTTGGGATCTGTGGACTGTGTTATGTTGTTATTTGGGAATCCATGACATAACATACATTGGCAGTACGGGTGAGACACAGGCCTTTGGCAGAGGACTGTAGGCTATTTGGTAGTGAATCAGGCCGGCTGGAGCAGGCCATTGCATTCTGTCACTCCTACAGTCCCAGGCTGCAATACACTTTATTCCCCTGGGGTGACAGGGTAGGTGTGCAAGGTGTTCGTGCCAATACTTTGTCAGTATTGATCCAGTGGTGTGGATGCTGGCAGGTTACTGCTTACAGCTAGGGACACACCTGCATGGGACACCTGCTCTGCATGCTGCATTCTTTTGCTATTGCCATACAGAGGTGGGGGGTCATATTGTACTCATTCCCAACAGCAGGGATAATACCGGAGAGGTACCTGTGGGTGGTGGTGGGGTGAGCTGGGTGCATGTGTGCAATGGACACTACTTGCATCTGACTCACAGATATGCATGAGGCATTCCACTCATGCTGGCTTGCGCAGGGACATCAGCTGTTTCTCAATACTTCATTCCTATGACCTTTGTGGTCTGCCAGTGTTTGACCAGACGACATCGGTATTCCCTACTACAAGCCCAAATAATGTGCTGCAAGCCTGTATGTACAATTCCAAGGGTGTGTCCATTTGACAGATACATATTATACACTGTCTTTCTGGGGTACTTCCCCTGTGTACCGCTTGTATATCTGGCCCGACATTCATGCCATGTCCATCTTTCAGATGGTGACACATATTACTTCCAAACATTTACTACGGCTTACTGCTGGAATGTGTTTTGCTGGAAAGCATTGTGTTTGGCACTGCAGTTGTGAGAACTTGGCCCTGTCATCAGCAGTACTGGGCAATGGTCACCAGGGCAAACCTCACCATGCATACATACTGACCACTCTCACACAATATACAATACACACCAACCTAACACACACAGACCTGCATATTGTACACATGCTACAATCTATCCTGCTACCTTGGCCAGCTCAGGTAATCTGTGCCCCACATACATGTTACTGCATTTCTACATAGGATTGGGGGACACACCTGACTGTTACTACATTTCTACATAGGATTGTGGGGGGGGTACATCTGACTGTTACTACATTTCTACATAGGATTGGGGGGCACACCTGACTGTTACTACATTTCTACAGAAGATTTGGGGGCACACCTGACTGTTACTACATTTATACATACGATTGGGGGGCACACCTGACTGTTACTACAGTTCTACATTGGATTATGGTGGGGCCACAACTGACTGTTACTACATTTCTACATAGGATTGGGGTGGCACACTTGACTGTTATTGCATTTCTACATAGGATTGTGGGGGGGGCACAGCTGACTGTTACTACAGTTCTACATAGGACTGTGCGGGGCACACCTGACACTTGTACACATTTGCTATGAATGTACCGGTATTTCAGATACTCCATTTTATTCTGTATTCTAACCTACCATGCCGACTAGAGGCATATCAGTGTACTACAGGTCTTAGGTTTGATTGACCTACATTTCAGTTTCTGACTTCTTACCCTTCAGAACTAACATCCCACTGCCTGACCTGTTGTAGTCTGTCTGTGTAGGACTGGGGGAGGATGTTCTCCATAGCCATCAACCAGAGGCCTTAGCACAGCCTTTGTTTGTGTTTGTCTACACCTGTCTTCTGGCTGAGACTGTTGTTGGGTATGTTAGCCTCCCTGACTGACATGTGTGTGTCTTGTGGACACACACGTGGCCCAGCACATTTCCTGCAGTGAGTTTTGTCACCTTGCCTAGTACTGGCTACTGTGGTGACACCAGTATTTGTTTCAGATCTCATGCTGCCACTATAGGTGCCTACTATCTGCTGGCATCCCATTCAGCCACCCGATTCCCTTCCATGCTCACATCCATACCATAGATGCAAGTAACAACACGTTCTACTCCATTCAGCAATTGGTAGGAATAGTGACTTACCTTGTGGCTGTGCCAGTATTGAGGATGGTGCTGGAGGGCTAACTATGTCTGATGCACAGAGTACACTCCCTATGCATGGTTAAGCACAGGTAGTTTCATGTTTGGCATCCCTTTTACTGTACAGCCAGCAGGACAGGTGTAGACAAACACAAACAAAGGCCGTACTAAGGTCTCTGAATGATGGCTATGGGTAATCCCCCAGGTGTCTACTATCTGCTTGCATCCCATTCAGACAGACTACATCAGGTCAGGCAGTGGGATGTTAGTTCTAAAGGGTAAGAAGTCAGAAACTGATATGTAGGTCAATCAAACCTAAGACCTGTAGTACACTGATATGCCTCTAGTCAGCATGATAGGTTACAATACAGAATGAAATGGAGTACCTGACATACCAGTACAGTTATAGCAAATGTGTACAAGTGTCAGGTGTGCCCTCCCAATCCTATGTAGAAATGTAGAAATAGATCAGGTGTGCCCCCTCAATCCTGTGTAGAAATGTAGAAACAGTCTGGTGTACCCCCCAATCTGATGTAGACACGTTGTAACAGTCAGGTGTGCCCCCCCAATCCTAAGTAGAAATGTAGTAAGAGTCAGGTGTGCCCCCCCTCCAATCTGATGTAGACATGTAGTAACATGTATGTGTAGGTATAATACCAGTGGAGCACAGATGACCTGAGGTGGCCACAGTAGCAGGATAGATTGTAGCATTTGTACAATATGCAGGTATGCGTGTGTTAGGTTGGTGTGTGTTTCATATTGTGTGAGAGTGGTCAGTATGTATGCATGTTGAGGTTTGACCTGGTGGCCATTGCCCACTACTGCCGATGACAGGTCCAAGTCCTCACAACTGCAGTGCCAAAGATAATGCTTCCCAGTATAACACATTCTAGCAATAAGCTATTTTAAATGCATGGTGGTAATATGTGTCACCATCTGAAAGATGGACATGGCATGACTGTCGGGCTAGATATACAAGGATTACACAGGGAAAAGTACCCCAGACATACAGTGTATAATGTGTAACCATGAAATGGACACAGCCTTGGAATTGTACATACAGGTATGCATCACATTATCTGGGCTTGTAGTAGGGAATACCGATGTTGTCTGGCCAAACACTTGCAGATCACAAAGGTGATACGACTGACGTATTGAGAAACAGCTGCTGTCTCTGCACAAGCCAGCATAACGTGAATGCCCCATGCATATCTGTGAGTCAGATGCAAGTAGTGTCGATAGCACACATGCACCCAACTCACCCAACCACCACCCACAGGTACCTCTCCGGTCTTATCCCTGCTGTTGGGAATGGGTACAATATGACTCCCACCTGTGTATGGCAATAGCGAAAGAATGCAGCATGCAGTGCAGGTGTCCCATGCAGGTGTGTCCCTAGCTGTAAGCAGCACCCTGCCAGCATCCATACCACCTGATCAATACTAATAGAAAGTATTGTCATGAACACCTAGGACACCTAAACTGTCACCCAAGGGGAATATACTGTAAGGCAGTCTGGTACTGTAGGACTGTCAGAATGCAACGGCCTGTTACAGCTGGACTGCATCACCACCAAATGGCCTACAGGCCTCTGTCAAAGGCCTGAAACTCACCCATACTGCCAATGTATGTTATGTCATGGCCACCCAAATAACAACATAACAACTCCACATAACCCATATGCAAGGCCATGTGGACAAACCACAGTAACATGTCCACCATGTCCCACTGCATGAACTGTGGACCAACACCAAAACACAGCTGTGATGAGGTGATAACTATAGGCAAAATATCAGAGAATGTTTGCATAATGTACGGAAGAGGATAGAATAATAGATGGGGGGTGGGAGTATGGGCAGCATGGAATGTGTAAAGTCCAAAACACAGCCATGTGCACATACTATCCCTGGCTGCAAACACAAAAATGGGTGGCTACAAACCTGCCCATTCACCACACTAGAGGTAATGTCCTGACTTATGACCCCTGCCTCTGGGTAACCTGTGTGAATCTGTATAGCTGTGAGGTATTGCCACAGCAAGATAAGGCCATATTGTCACGTCAATGGATGTATAAGTATGGGATCCTCTGCTATCACTGTACCAAGGTGCTGAACTGGTTACACAGACCCAGCAGCAAGTGTCTGCAGCTCCCCCTCCAGAATGGCATAACTTTCCAGGAATATGTAAGCATTTGACCACAATACTGGACACAGCTGCATTCACCCTGTGTTCCCCAGGACATGATTGCAAACCAAAATGTTTTCCTGACAGTACTTGAGAACATAAAACATCACAGTGCATAACAGTGCACATGTCTGAATATCTCTGCTAACAGCAGTACCATGTAGCAGAAGCAGCACAGACACAATCACCTAAAGTACCCACCATCCCTTGCACAGTTTAATCCCATATTGCCAACTGATCTGCAGATATCCTGCAGAAACAGTTTGCTAGATGTAGGTGTAGAACACAATAGTCTGCACTGGAGTTCAATCTACCTGGAAATGATCCACACATTCAGTACAGAGGGGAATACTGGACATGCTCACATACTTAGAGAAATGATGGCAATGTCAGACAACAACATACTGAAAGGTCATGCTGGGCATGCTCACACACTTAAAGAAATGAAGCCCATATCTGCCAACAGTGGACCATATATATCTGATAGTTGCAGATGTTAGTGCATACACTCCTCAGTATGCACCAGTCATGCTTTGCACACACATTGGATAGGAATACACACATATATCCAAGGACAACACACTATAATATGCCAAAAGTACACATACATAGATGTGTGAAAGAGAGTGACAGTGACAAAGAGCCTTCCATCATGAGGCCTGTCCCACCCAGCACACAGCCAAATGGCTACAACCACATGATGTGTAAATGTCACTCATCGTAGAAATTAGCCACTGGTATCCCTCAGCATTAAAGACTCTGTGGTGCTAGTGCTAGCTGTGCAACATGACTGTACAAGGCAATAGTCATCTAGCAGTTGTATACATGTACCTGCAGAATATAAACCTGTGTGTGCCTGAGTGTGGTGTATCTAGCTCTAGATAAATGGGTTATGGCCCATGCACACACACTGCCCTCCCCATAGCCCTACTATGACAAGCCTGCTGATGTCAGTCACTGTGAAATACATTTCTGGGGAAAGTATATCCCAGTAATCTCTGTGGCGTGTCTTATAACTGCGTAATACTGTAGTGTGATAAACTAGTTAAGTAGGAGTTCTAATCCTAGACATGGCAACTGTGTGTGTGCTTGTGTCTCTGTCTGTGTAGAGAGCAATGCTTTTTAGGCTAGTCACACTCACTACAATTCAAATGCCCTACTTTGGCAAGCCTGCTGATGTCATTCACCTTTAAATGCACCTTTGGGAAAAAAGTAACTCAGTAATCTCTGTGGCACATCCTATAACTGTGTAATGCTGTAGTGTGATAAACTAGTTAGATAAGAGTTCAAATCCCAGACATGACAACTGTGTGTGTGTGTGTGTGTGTGTGTGTGTGTGTGTGTGTGTGTGTGTGTGTGTGTGTGTGTGTGTGTGTGTGTGTCTATCAGTCTCTGTAGGGAACAATGCTCTTTAGGCTAGTCACACTCACTACAATTCAAATGCCCTACTTTGTCAAGTCTGTTGATGTCATTCACTTTGAAATACACCTTTGGGAAATGAGTTGTCCGCTAATTACTGTGGTGTGTCCTATAAGTGCATAATGCTGTAGTGTGATAAACTAGTTAGAAAGGAGTTCTAATCTCTGACAAGGCAACTGTGTGTGTGTCTCTGTCTGTGTAAGAAGCAATACTTTTTAGGCTAGTCACACTCACTGCAATTCAAATTCCCTACTTTGGCAAGCCTGCTGATGTCATTCATTTTGAAATACACCTTTGGGGAAGGACTAGTCCATTAATCTCCATGATGTATCCTATAACAGCGTATTGTTATAGTGTGATATGGTAGTTTGGTAGGAGTTCTATTCCCAGACATGGCAAGTATGGCTATTTGTGTTTGTTTGTCTGTGTAAGGTGCAAAGCTTTTCAGGCCATTCACAGTCACTGCAACCACCATTGACCTACTTTGGCAAACCTGCTGATATCATTCCTGGTGAAATACACCTTTGGGGAAGGAGTACTCCAGTAATCTCTATGGCATGTCCTATAGCAGTGTAATACTGTAGTGTGATAAACTAGTTAGGTAGGAGTTCTAATCCCAGACATAGCAAGCGTGTGTGTATGTGTGTGTGTCTGTGTTTGTCATTCGCATCCTGTGTTGAGGTGAGTGTGTAACAACTGGACTCACTGTGGAGTGGGTTTTGCAAATTTCTTAAATGGTGGCCCTATTATATGTCACAATATCCACGTTACAAGGATAACAGATGTCAAATAGCCAAGAGGCTGGGGTGCGAATCCATACCCCTACATGTGACATCAAGGCCTGGTGAGCAAAGTAAGAAACCCTTGTATTAACCAGAGAACACTCTCAATCCATGTCTCATACACAAACACCCTTACCTAGGCAACAACTGCTATGTTGGCAGTACCCTGCATATTGCCCACAGATAGTAACCATGGTGTGATTGCAATGGACTACAGAGGGCATAGCACCCTGTCCATCAGTACAATAGGCATGTAATTGCAGACAGTGCATCCTCACTATGTTCCCACTGGATGTCTGCAACAACTGTGGTGCCATCAAATGTCACCCATAAAGAACATACCATGCCTTAAACACATGCCCTGTATGAACATATGCCACTGACACCAGGGAATACCTGTATCATGCTATCAATATAGGTGCAGGGTCAACCTGGTGTCCATTACCAGTTCCAGCCACATGAGGCCAGGACTGACACAATCTATGTACACAACATGGACGAGACACCCCAGGTACAGTTACCTTTCACCTTGCCTTGTATAGCCTTCTGGCACCGTCAACCACTACACACCCGTGAATCAATGCACCCATGCATGTCAGTACTGGCACCCTGTGTCTCTGTGTGTGGTGTATGATGCTTTTGACCACATTCACACTTACTACAACTCCCATTGGCCCACTGAAGTATGCTGTCTGATGTCAGACACCTTCACATACCCTTTGCCCATATAACCTCCAGATAACCCATTTGGTGCATGAGATACCTGTGCATTACTGTATTGTGGAAAACTAACTAGTTAGGAAGTCTATTTCTGACCCTCCCAAGTGTGTCAATGTGTGTGAGTCCCTGAGAGAGTGTGGCTTTGTTGACGTTGACACCTGTTCATGTGGAGAGGCACGTGTACTACACTTATCATATCACTACTATATCACTGTTGCAGATGTCACTCACCATCACATATACCTCTGGAAAGCTCCCCAACATGTAAGCTATGTGGTGCATGCAATAACTACATAGACATGTGATAGCAATACATGGTCAGTCAGGGGGTTGAAACCCCATACTGGTAGGTGTGTGACACAAACATGCTTAGGTTTTACTCTCCCACCCCCTCCCTCACTTACTTTGTTTCTGTCTGTCTCTCTAACTCCCTCTCTGGTGGATGTGGAGAAGTACACCTGATTTGCCTAGGCAGCAGCTTGTGTTTTGTACGTGATGCTCATGATCAGCTGATGACCTCTGCATGAATTGCAGTCCTCCTCTAGCTGATTGTACGTGGAAGAGCTGTGGTACTATTACCATAGCCAATTGCATGGAAACACATTTCAATATCTAGGTACATCATGTTGGTGCTGGGCCTTTTCATTCACTGTGAGCAGGAACTAGATCTGGTGTTTGGTAAACAGCATCACAGATGGTTTTGGGATTTATCTCTAACAGCATACACTATGGAAACAGGTCAACAGACAGGAGCGGGATGTGCCAGACATGACTACAGAATGTAAGTGTTGCTATTCTGCATTTGGAGTAATGACAGTTTAACAGGGTGTGTGTGGATATGGCTGGTCTACATGTTTTAATACCTGTCATGACAGCGTTATGTTTTTGAGGAAACTCATATCTGTAGGGTCATCTGCAGACTGGCAGTGTGTGGAACCTTTTGTTTCTTGTGTTACTCACAGAACAGCTATCTGAGAACTGCCGAAGTATAGTGTGAGGATTGCAGTCAGTACATGATGACAGCCATGAGAGTTACTGACTTCATATCCCTCATAAGACATACATCACAACAAACCCTGGTATGACAATAAATGTATGAGGGTATCACAGCAACATGTCAATATTGGGCCAGTGTTCATAGCTCCAGCCACAGGTCTGTCAACCTTTGTACATATGTCATGCAGTAAGAGGTGCATATGTTCTGTACACCATTATTTATTGACATACCTGATAACAAGCCAGTCAGATATCAGACTGCTAGACATGTTATGTATAGTAGGGGTTGTTTCTGAGGACATAACTTGAGCATTCTGTGGTTGTGTGTACAGTACTGGGGTCTGTGTACTTAGGGTGATTGTCAACAGTATGTGTATTGCACATACGTACCTTGGGCTATGCACAGACTGTGGAAGATGCCATTGTTCTTGGTCCTGTTCTATCTGATGTTACATGCTGCTCCAGGGTATGGTACCCTATTGGCTCACATGTCTGTAGGGCCAGACACACACAAGTCCCATACCACAGACAGCCATCGCACCACACTGTGTCATGACCCAGTGTATGTAGGGTTAGTGTGTGAGTAGCACATATGAGGATGGTGTTTATCAGACAGACCATATAGTGTCATATTAAGCTTGTGTACCATATGTGGCTGTGTTTACATTGGTTATGGGTATGCGCTTTCTCACAGGTGTCTGTTGCTCTGTGCTGTGACATGTGTGTAGAGCCTGCTATAATCGCAGTTACATGTGTATTCCCCCATACAAAATGTAGTCCAGTGTTGTGGCAGTCTGCCTGTAGTTTGCACAGTGCTTTGTGACATGCCTAGCAGCCTAGTGTAATTACCCAGTGTGCTGTTATGTCCTGTTATTTGCAAGACATACTGCTGCCAGGCCACCATAACTGTTGTGTATTTCTGACAAAACAATGGGATTCTGTACAGATGTATGTCAGTAACTACTGGGTAGTATGTGGCCATGTGACCTCTGCACCACTAGGTATTACGTGTCAGGGCAGACTGGTTTGTGTGCATGCATAAACTGTGTGGGAAAATGTAGACCAGTATTTACATCATACATCCATGTACATGGCTATTAACATCCACATTGGGAGGCATGGTCCACATGTCTTGCATGAAGGAGATATGTGTACACATCTGGCTGACCACAGAGTGCCAGACTGTCCACATATATTTGGTCATTTCTCTGCTGTAGTCTACAGGATCATTACTGTGCTAGCAGTGGTACTGTACTATGATGTCCTTAGGATGTCTGTCAGTAGCCAATGGCGCACATGTCAAAAGCAGATGTGACCTCCCACACACATGTCTGTTAAGGCAACCCCTATTACAGTAGCAACAGTCTACATATATACCTGCAATATATATATGACATCCACTTGCACTAAGAGGTTGGGACTATTGGTGCTAAGGTAGGACTCCACTCCATGTTCTGGACATATGGTAAACATGTATATATATATATATATATATATATATATATATATATATATATATATTTATCCATATATCTATGTAGATATATATATATATATATATATACACACACACACACACACACACACACACACATATACATATCTACATACATAGATGGATATATATATATATATATATATATATATATATATATATATATATATATATATACACACACACACACACACATATAAACACTCAAATATATACTTATACACAGCAATATATGTCTACACATATACAGATATATAGATACATATGCACATATAGTTATGGATATCTACATATATATCGACACAAATAGGTATATCTGAATAGACATGTATGGACATATAGTTATAGATATCTACATATATATCAACATAAATAGGTATATCTGTACACATAGGATGTGCATATATATATATATATATATATATATATATATATATATATATATATATATATATATATATATACACAAAGAGATCTACAAATGGCCATATATATGATGCACTATACAGATGTGTACACAGACATATGTATGAATATACATATGTATGTACATGTAGACATATATCAACATATATATATGTATATATCCATATTCCTGTCATGTGTAAACATCACGGTTGTGTATACCTTCCCAGATGTATCTCAGTAAATGTATCTGATATGTGTACATTTTGATATAACAACATATGTGATGCAACAGTAATATCAATAACAAGTATTACACAATTGTGGAAGTCAAAGCAATTGTTCAATACTAGTCAATATGTGTAGTGACAGATATATTGGAAAAACAACAACTGTCTTCACATTGGTCATGGCGTGGTGGTTAACTTTTGTGACTGTAGTGTACAGGGTCCTGGGTGCAAGGGCTGTGTATTTTGTTGTTGGGCAGAACAAGGGCTGTTGCATACAGAGTGGTTAAGGCAGTTTTGAGCAGCTTTAAGTGTGTTTGCGTGGGTTTGCACGAAGTTATGCGGTGCTAAGCTACAGTTAACCATACAGGCTTTTACACCTTGTAGGCTTCACTTACCAGTGTGCAAATCTGCTTAGCTGTTATATTGCAGCAATGCTGATACCTGCTAAGCATGGCTTAGCCTTGGTAACCAGTGCTCACCACCCAGTCTGATAACATAGCAGGGTAATGACATCTGTAATAAGTGTATGTAATGCCATGTACAATACATATGTCTATGTGCTGTCATTACAGTAGCAAGGGGTGTGAGTGTCATGTCTGGGACACACATGCATACAAGACCTGTACAGCACTGTTATCTGTGTGAATGTGTTACATACAGGGGTAGTAACCCAGGGTACATGCTGTCACACTGGCATGTAGTGGATCGTGGTGGTACTACTGTTGACACTGCTTTCCCAGGCAAGAGTAGAGTGCTAAAGGTAGTACTGACAACAAGCACACCTGCAGGCATAGCTGGACTCTGAGGCCTCACTGTCATGTTCCTGTTGTGTGAGCTGTGTCACAGTATATATCCCCTACTGTATAATGACCTGACATGTGGAATGTAACTGTAGACTACCTTCTGTACAGCACATGTCAGTGATGGCTTCCCACATGTAGTAATGGCATACATATTGTTGTCAAATGTTTATCTGTCATCACATTCATCCTACTGCATAGCTACTTGCCAAGCTGATGTCTGTCAGCCCCTGTACATATGTGCAGATGGCAAGTATCTAGCTTGGATACATACAGGCAAGCTATGCTTGATTGAAACTGACATGTCTGCCCAGCTGTGTAATAACTGTCATATATAGGAGACAACACCCTGTACGCACCACATGCCATGGGTACCTCCACTACACTACCACAGTCAACAGAACATGCTTGGATACAGTTCTCCATCCCAGACACTAACCATGTGTTGTAATACATGTTGCATACATGTCAACTGGATCGCCTCAGTGGCCATTTGCAGGAGGCACCCAGAGGATTGGCTGATGCATGTCACTCTCACCCTGAGGGTCACCACAGTGGTGTCTGTCAATAGATTGCCTGCTGGCACATGGCAGGTGGAATGATACCACTGCACACACATCCCCTACACAACCCATCTCTCCATGGACAATAGCCAGGTACACACCTATGACCATCTGCAGTGATGCACCCCAGTACTTACACATGTGTACATGTGCATTACTGAGGAAAGCAGTGTCTGTGTGTTAGTACACCTGTAGTTGGGAATTCCATGATGGCCTTCACAACCACTGTAACACCCATTGCCATAGTCAGATGTGGCTGCTGCAGTATCGGACATTACATGTCCCCTGTTATGCTCCTCTCCCTAATGGCTACATGAACCTTGCAGTACCAGCTCAACAGTGTTATTTCAAATGGGTTGAAAGGCATGGGATACCCATTGAGTTCTGGCAAGTGTGTGTATGTGTGCATGTCTGTATATCTGTAGGTACAGCATTCCAAGGTCACATACTCCTATTACAATACGCATTGCCACACAGTAGTACAGATAGTGTTGTTGCTGCCCATAGGTGACGCATGACAATGCAACACCCTACTATGCCTGTGGTATGTGCATTAGATGCATATCCCTGTAGTACCACTGTTGGGATATACAATGGGTTGTAAAGCAGTTGTGGGCAATGTGTGATGGTGGGTATGTCAGAGTGTCATCATGTGTTCCAGTGAGTACACTATCCACTGTGGGATGTGGGTGCTGTGTACACTGTCATTACACCATGGTACACCCCGGTATATGTCCCATGTACCACTTTATGGTGACCACTGTCACCATCAACCATACAGGTAACTGATACCACAATCCAGCCCAGTTATGCATGTGCTGTGTGCAGCCTACCTGTAACAAATTGGACATACAGACAAGTTAGTTAGCACCGATAGGCCCAGGTCTCTTGAATGTGTGTCTGCCTGTTATGTGTCTGTTAACATGTATATGATGGTATGTCACACTATGGATTGTCCATATACAACCATTACATCCCCCATTACCATACTGTACATATCTGGGGATGTTCTGCATGTAACATGTAACCTGGAACACACCTCACCCAAAACTGTGTGTGGTGTGTGCAATGAAAGCCACATAGTTCAGTAGCACTACATACCCAAGGTAGGGGTCTAGTCCCAGTGTTGCCAAGTAAAAGTGTGCGTGTATGTGGATGGGTCTACATCAGGTTGCTGATTATACATGTCCCAGCAGGTCACCTGTTCATGTGGCCCAAGCAATAACTATTATACAAACCTGTGACGTGTTCAACTGTACCCCAGACATGTCACAGCCATGGTGTCACCACAGTGCCATACTCCTTGTGGAATATGACTACAGACCACGTATAAAGCCATGTCCAACCCGGAATTAAGGTACATGCTGCACCTCAAAAAATCCAAATCCCATTGAGCTACATGCTTGAGAGACTTGAACCTCAGCACTGAAATAAATAGGACATGCTAGAGGGACAGATTCATAACCCAGAGGCTCCCTTCACTCTGGAATAAAATCCCAGTCCAGGTTAGGCAGAGTCCCTCATTGACTCTCTTCAAGAGGAATCTTGATGAGTGGATGGGAGATCATAGGTTTACCCCGGGTATCACTTCTGTGTCACTGTTAGACAGAGGCACAGTATACTAACCTCGAAAAAAGGCATAGCAAAATTAATTTAAAATGGGTGGCGAAAGCCAAACATACTCTGGCTAGGCTTATAAATGCCCTAGGGCAGATAGCCTAGTATGAACCTATGAACCTATGAACCATCCTCCTGCTGACACATTTACACCTACAACACAAATAGATAACATTACGGAGACCACAATCACCCAGTGTTACTAACAGCTATAATGCATGATTGCTGAATGGCTAAACTACCTGACATGTATGCATTAAACCTTACTTCTGACAGCATGTTACACTGCAGTACATGGTATACTGTAGTACAGTTACTGTGTGCATCATAACCATATTAGCCTGTACCTGCATCGATGTTATGGATGACGGGGATGTGGCACAGGTATCATCATATGCACAGGGTGTGTTGTTGGCTTGCCAGAGGCTGAGGGTGGGCCATACATTTGACACCATGTTTTGGGTGAGGGGTGTAATTAGTTGAATTGGGCATGGTGATGTGGTGTGTGTAGGTATGGGGTTGCCTTTGGTGTGTTCATATAGTGTATGGGTATGCATGTACACAGTTCTGCCATGTGCCTGCCCTATACAGGGGTTTTTTGGACAGCTGCAGACCATACCTGGCAGGGTGTGCAGTTCATCACCTCTGGCCATGTACATGTGGACTGTGCCTGCCAGGGGTTCCATTGGCACATCCAGGTACAGGCCTCGATGTGCTACTCTCCCCTGATGATGACAGATGTCCGCTGGAACGAGGTCCCTCCTGGGACTGGCCAGACCATGTGCTCATGGCCTGCTGTGGTGTGGTGTGGACACCACCCTCCCTGCAGTGCTGGGGCTGGTACTGCCACTATGGGAGCACCTTGGTGTCCCAGCACATCCATGTTGACCACCAGCTGGTGGCGTTGCTGGCCTACTTCCACGTGGCTGTCGCCGCACTCCCACTACATGTTCAAGCATGGACAAACCATGGTCGATGAGGCCCACCATCTCACCAAACCGGTTATCCATGACCTCGATATGAGCACGGAGGGCACCAGACAGTTCATGGAAGTAGTCACTTGCAGATGTGAGGCCAGCCCTCTGCAGCCTCGGGGCCAATTTGGTGTACAGTTCCATACGTGCCTGCACCCCCATGATATCCTAAAACATACGCCTAGTGTTATCAGTTGTGGTGCTTTTGCCAGGGGCATTTTGACCAGCGGCCCTACCACAAGCACCCTGGTACATCTGCCTATGTGGTGCCCTGCTAGACATCCAGCTATGCCTGCTGTGACCAGACACAGTAGGCATGGATACCACACTCTCCTGTGCACTGCTACCAACCGCCATCTGTCCCTCTGCTATGGCCACTGCTGATGGGGTATGTATAGGCACTGAAACTGTGTGCGGGGTTGGGGTGGCTAAGAGGGGGATGTCAAATGATGGCACAATTTCGACCCTTGACAAACCCACCTGTGCTTCAACAGTACTATCATCATCTTCGGTGTCTGTATGGACATCAACATCAGATTGCATGCTGGAGGGACCCTGACCCACCTCCCCACCTGTGGGGGAAAACAAGAAATGCACTTTAAGACCTGTACAGCTTTGCATAACAGTGCACACATACACACACACACACACACACACACACACACACACACACACACACACACACACACACACATCCCACCTTAATACCTACCTGTCTGTGATTTTACAGACAGTCCCACATTTATTCCCATAAATTCCCCATCCTGCATCACACTTGGTAACATACAATCATTAATACCATTCATTAACATATCATTCCTCTAAATGCCTAGACGAGTGATCACAACACAAGACTTGTTACTCCATTACCTCCTTGACCTGAGTGGAGTAGTTTTTACATGTCCTCACTGCTGTCATTCAGTGTCCACCCTGTGTATGCCTGGACATCGTGAGTATGGCCCCTATATGTGAAGGGCTACTACATTCAGTCTCGCACTGGAGTGTCATGTGTAAGTATTGCTCCGTACATGCCAGATATACTGCTCAATCAACCTATCACGTGACAACTGTAATATATGGATACACTCCCTGGTGTTGTCTAGTAATTCCCCATTGCATCTGTAGTGCTACATACGTGGGTTGTCATTCACCTCTCTGCTGAATGCGATATTAAGGGTATACCTGGTGTCTACTTTACCTCCCAATGCATGTTCCATGCTACAGACCTTATTATACTATCAGGTGTCCTGTAATTGCATATCAGACAAGTGTTCCTGGTGTGTCATGTTTCAGTCCATGTACTGCAAGATCCCAAAGGGAAGTACTGCCATATGAACAACCCCACAATCAGACATGTGCATACATGGACATGCACACAAGCACACACACATGCACACCCACATCCTACATGCATCAACCTCCCTCCAATCCACCAGATTGAACCTACAGACAAAATAACCCCATCCCCACAAACATACAGGTGAGGTTGCACAAAGATAGTACACAGTCCTCCCATTACCCATCTGCCAACATGCATAACATATGGTACACAACAGCATGCAGTGCGCTATAGTCAATCCATGCTAGCAACAGTATACATGTGTATGATGCATGGGCTGTGTTACTAGGTGATGCCCCTTCCCCTGCAAAACACTGCACCCATGTACACAGTATTGCTGTGCACCTGTTCTGCACCCTGCCATGTAATGTGCACCAAACTTCACAGGTGTGCAACCCTTTGCTGAATGTGTAGTACTGTGTCAGTTATGTCTGCTCTAATGGTCACAGCCCCTATGTTTTTCAGCGACACATACCTGGGATGATATGTGGACAGGTGTCATTTGTGAATACTTGATGTCTGGTTTACAGATCTCAACATCAGCAGACCATGTATGACCAATCCAATACTATTACACTGACAACAATCAGACCATACCATGGCTATGGGGAGTGCACACACCCTTATTAATTTGATGCACTCTTCCTTGATCTTCCATGGGACCACATCACTACATATATTAACAGTACATGAGCCTGATATGTGACATATGTCCTGTACATTCACATGCAGTGTCTACGAAATGTGTTAGGTGTGCGGATGCTGACTGTGATGCACACACTCTGTGTGTGCATATGTGTGCACGCCCTTATCATGATGGTTTGTTGCACCTATTGTTATGTGTACTACAACAGTCACTATTCCTGGCAGTGGTATACTAGCATAGGCCATCTGCATTTGCCAGTGTATGGTCAGTCTGCCCTACACATGTCCCCCAACCCTGCATGATTGCAAGGTCAACTCATGTGCACATCCCTTGGAGTTCACACACTGCCGTCACTATTGCTGTGGAGTCAGGTTTATGTCTGCCACAGTTCCTGACCCTGACTGTGTGCAGATACAGCCATTTGTAGCATCCTTAGAATCCCTGCTGCAGTGCACTGGTGTGTCATGCTGACACACCCTCCCCACCTTCAGCCTTTTTTGCAGATGCTTGACAAGTATGGCCTACACATGTGTGTCAGTTTGCAGTGACCCATACACTGAACACCATATGTTACAGCCTAGTCCCAGCTAATAATGTGGACCACAGTAATATGTTATGCCATAGTGTAGATCTGTAACAGTTGCCACTGTAATACTGGTATATACACTGTTGTTCCACTGTATAAGGGTGATGTTTCACACATGTCCCTACTGTAGGCCACGTGTCCCACCATTATGTTAATCCCTGTGGACACATTTCACAATGACAGGATGTTAGTTATTTTGCAGGTGTCTGACATACCCTTCCGATACCCCATCATGGTCACCACTGTGATGCAGTGCATTTAACAGCAACAATATGTGAGCATGTACAGCATGCATTATGGGTAGGTGTGTTAGATGTGTGCATGGAATATACCATAGCCATTACATGCCCAGTGTATTGGCAAGCATCAAAATAAGCCATACTCACCAGCTACAGCTGCTGCCTTGGTGGTATACCAGAGGGACCTAAATAAGAGTGTGAGAGATGTGATGTCAGTGGCCACAGCTGTGGCATTGCTACAGGGTGGGTGCAGCATTACAGTACATCAACAGTACAAGTCCATAATACTACCACTTATGCACATCTGTTTATTACTACTATGCAGCAACAAACTATATATATGACATGTCAGATATGCATGATCTACCTGTGCAGATGCGGATGCATATGCAACAGTGGTCTACTAATGTGCCCTGTGGCCTTACCTGCATGCTCCTCAGCTGGTGTGTGGGTAGCACCCACCTCCACAATGGTGTCTGCCAGGTGATGGGTGTGCAGATGGGCAGGTGCCATGAGGCTGGCAAGGAGCTCCTCAACACATGTCAGGGGGGATGGATGGCATGACCCCCCATTGCGTGGCGATCCACCTGGACTGCAGTAGCACGCCAACGGGCATTCTGAACCAGATCAGAACAATGATGCCGGACCTGCTCATAACTGTAGTTATGCAGGCCGTCATCATTGACCCTGTGGACTACATTATTCCACAGGGCGGTCCACTCCTGCTGCTCATAGGCGGCCCTGCCAAACAGGACAGGGTAGTGTTGGATAAGGTAGTTCAGCACAACCTCGTTTTCTGCCACTGAATACACAGATAGGAGGCCATGGGACATCTTGCCTGAAAGACAAAAAGATGGAAAAAGGTCTGAGCAACTCATACAGCAAGATTACCATAGTTCTTAATACACATCTCTGTCACCCCCCCACCATATCAGTGACAACAAACTGTTCACATAACTCAATAGGTATGGCTACAGCTTACCTACCAGTGGGATATATATTGCATTATACCACACTTTGTGCTATGTGTTTGTAGCCATGTTCCCTGTGTGGACACTATCATTGCTGACCTGTTAGGGACTATTTCATCTGCTTGCCATTGTCAGGGTCACTATGGTTCCATATATGCATGTGGTGTACTTGCTATGTGATTGCTGCACATCTGACATTCTGTGTTATTAGGGATATCTTTGCATGCTGTTGGACATGTTCCGGGATTGTGTAGACTATTACTACCCACATATGTTCTATAACAGTGACACAACAGCATGTTTAGGGAATAGTTGCCAGCAGAACCACCTCTCCAACTTCATCTGGCCATGTTACCAGGCCACATCACATGTGGGACCCACCCTGGGGCCTCCTCATCTACTGGTCCAGCACTACCTTCAGGCAGAACCACCTCAGGGTATGTTGCCCCCCCGGCGGCACACACAGACATGATCCTCAGGTCCAGGGTCTGTTCCATAGGGGGCTCCACAGACATTTGTGAGATGTGCTACATCACCTTCAGGCACCCAATACACATTCACAGGGTCCACATGCTCCTACTGCTCAGCCACCAGGCCAGGCACCTTTAGGGCCATGGACTGCTGTTGTGAGTAGCAATGGGTGGGAGGCTTGTTCCCATTGTTTCCATATGAGGGCCCATGGGGCTTCCACATCGCAGGCCACACACACTATCCAGGGTGTTTACCCACCACATGTGTCATATACCACCCCTGTAGGCTGTCCTCTATACCTACCAACCCAGACCACCTCCACAAATATACCTGCCATCCTTCCCCAAATTCCCATTCCTTACTTCACAGACAAGGGAAATGTGGTCCCAACAAGGGGTTCACATGTGACATACCCCTCCATGTTGCACACACTTCCAGCTGTATATATCTGTGTATATTGCTATGTGTGCTGTTCCCTCACACATAGCATGCAGCACTGTGGTGGTAATATAGGGGACATGTATTTACATACATATATGTGTGTGTGTGTTTGTATATATGTAGACATATGTATATATATATATATATATATATATATATATACATATATATATATATATATATATATATGTGTGTGTGTGTGTGTGTGTGTGTGTGTGTGTATATATATATATATATATGTATATATATATATATATATATATATATATATATATATATATGTCTACATATGGGTATCTGTATATCTGTAGACATACATTTATATATATATATATATATATATATATATATATATATATATATATATATATATATATATATATATATGTATATGGGTCTACTTCATATTACCTAAATTTCATTTGACTGAAATTCATCTGACTGAGACCAAAACACTGAAAGTTCAAAAGACTGGAAACTCATTTGACTGAAACTCATAACACTGACACATTAAAGTAAAATGTATATGCCCTTTTCCTCACTGTAGTGCGATCCTGGAGTTAATATATAGTTAAGGGGGTGTGGGAGAGCACAGCCCCCACATAGTTTAGGTAAATATTGTTTTCTGCAAAGAGTTATTCATTGCAGTTATAAATATTTATGTGTACGGTTTAAAATGTATAAAGTATGTGGGGGCCTTTGCCCCCCCACACCCTCCAGTTTGAGGGGCTGTGCCCCCCACACCCCCTAACTATATATACTAACACCAGGATCGCTCTGTAACCCACGTGTCCATCATTATGGCATTACTTCCATCACCAGCTATTGGCCGCAGTAATATACATCCTTTCCATTACACAATACATACTATATTGTCTTACATCTTGTCAGTCGGTGCTGTTCTACACAGTTGATGGGTATGGCCCACTACCCACAGGGACAGACTCTAATGTCCAAAGCAATTGTTCAGCTGAAGATCATTGCAACAGCAACACCTGATGGCACATGTATATCATTCTACATCATCTACCCCAGTATTATGGACCAAGTACTATAGTCAGTTACATGCATATATACTTTACATACCTGTTGTGGGGATGTCTGTTGTGGATAGTATCCTTATAGGAGCATTTTTTCTCTCCTTAGCTATGACCTTAGCCTGCTTCCTTTGTTTGTGTTTTTGGTGTGGTTGTGGTTTTGAATCTGTTTTCTGTTTTCTCTTTCTCTTTCTCTCTCTTCGTTTTTCTCTCTCTCGCTCTCTCTCTCTCTCTCTCTCTCTCTCTCTCTCTCTCTCTCCAGTAAATGGATTGAGCTGCTTGGAATAGATTGCAACATGGCTTTTGTGGGTGATGGCCTCTGCACCAGTCAGTGTCCTCCACTTGCTACCTGCATGCAGCATGCTGTGTAGTACTTCCCATTCCCATTGTCATGGTAACCCACAACTATAAATCCCTACATCATGTGGGTGTGGTCCCTGTACCTTTCCTGTATGGTGGACATCCTTCCTCTGTGTGAGCAGCAGTGTTACAGACAGCAGGTATCAATACCTCTTACAAGAGAACTTGCACACTCAGCCCAGCTATATATTTGTATGAGGTCCCAGAGCTACAAACAGAGTGTGAATACTGCTGTTGTATGCATTGTGTAGCACCAGTGTTACAGGGTTTGTGTGTACATACTAGTTTAACATGGACTGAATTCTGTCTGCATAGCTCTCAACTGTGTGCCTATCCACTTGATGGCCAGAGATGTGCATGTTATATTTTGCCTGTCCACCCCACAGGTCTTGTGTCAGATATATCACTGGCTGTGTGTGTGTTGAGTGCTATCATTACATGGCTACATCCATTTGTGTTTCTGGCTTCATATTCCTGCTTAAGGGTATGTTGCAAACTATCCTGTAGCACTAGCAACATGCTTAGTGTATGACAACACTATTTCACATATGGTTCTGTGTTCCAGCCTCAGCCCTCCACCTATATACCAGGCTTTGTCCATATGACATGGTGTCAGGGGTTATGTAGTGGCCTGTGAGTATGTCATGCTGCCATTCCTGCCATCATTCCACTGCTGTTGTGGTCTCCACACATATTGTGGGGTTGGGGTCATATATGTGTGGGCTTCATCTACACAATGCATGTGTGCCCTTATGCAGTCTAGAGGCCAGTGTATATAACAGTGGTATATGGCCCTGTATGTCAGTCTATGGGGGGGTGCACCATAACTATCCTAGGCTGTTACAACATGTGAGGGGTATCAGAGGTAAGCTGCCTTAAGGTATCTAGATGTACATTACCATACAATTCACCTTGGGTAAATGCAGGCCTACTGTTTCCTGCCATACAGACCATTCTGTTTGTCAGTGTGATTGTATTGGTTTCAGTTATGCCTTGTTATGTAACAGATACATCCCACTGTGTCAGTTGAGGTCTTTACCCTCTAGAGATATTGTACAGAGTGTAGATAGAGGCTGCTGGACTATACATCTGCATTACTTACTGTTGATTTATTGTTATCCTGTGGCCCAGTCTGTCTTTACTGTTAAACTAATTGAAGGCCTTGACCTGGACAGCAACATATGTAATGCTTTCCGGAATACTGGATTAATTTATCTGTTTGAGAGTTGCATTAGTCTGTTTATATGTATTTCAGAGTCTAAACAACTATATGACATGGCATATACAACTGTAGTAGTACAGAAATAAAGCTTTCTCATGTATGCAAACCTGTGTGTGGTGTTGTATCCTTTGACCTCTCTGTGGGTATATGTTTTGGGCAACAATTGTCTTTTATATGGGTGACTCATACAGTGTCCAGTTGGTAAGGTGGCAGCTGTAGGCATACTGGCTGTTCCATATGGTGTGCACCCTCTAAATATGTATCTTCCTATACATATCTGTGTATGTGTAGTTACATTTATATGTATATATATATATATATATATATATATATATATATATATATATATCTGCATATATGTGTCGATGTATATGTATCCTAGGAATGTTTATTGCTTCCACATTGTACATTTCCTATGGTAGCCAGACTGTACTGCATGATATGTTATTGATACCAGCCTGACATCATATAGGTGGGATGGATTACTGTTAACATCTTGTGCCCATGTTGTGTCAGGTCCTGGTTATGGGACTTGCAACAATTGGTATTGTGTTGCAGGGCAGACCTGTTTGGCTGTGGGAGGGGAAATATCAATACATACAAGACATATTTTGCTTGGGCCCCCTCAACCCCGTTAACGGTGTCATATATGCATTTGTTTGTTCTCTTTTATATCTATAGATATATATATCTATATATACATACACACACACACACACACATATATATATATATATATATATATATATATATATATATATATATATATATATATATATATACATATATATATATATATATATATATATATGTATATATATATATATATATATATATAGATATATATATGTAAACATATATATCTATAGAGGTATGCGTATGTTTATATATATATATATATATATATATATATATATATATATATGTGTGTGTGTGTGTGTGTGTGTGTGTGTGTGTGTGTGTGTGTGTGTGCAGGCGGCCACGGTGGTGAAGTGCTTAGCATTGTTGCCTCACAGCAAGAGGTTCTCAGGCTCGATCCTCGGCTGGGGTGCCTTCTATGTGGAGTCTGCATGTCTTCCCTGTGGTTGCATGGGTTTCCTCCAGGTGCTCCAGTTTCCTCCCACATCCCAAAGACATGCTGCAGGTGGATTGGACACTCTAAATTGGCCCTAGGTGTGAGTGTGTGTGTGTGCCTTCTGTGGAAGGTTAGGCACTGGGCTGGCAACTCGACACTGTAAAACTCCACTGTCAATCATGAGTGGACAGGTGATCCGCTGTGGCGACCCCTAACCGGGAAAAGCTGAAAGAAGAAGAAGATATATATGTGTGTGTGTGTGTGTGTGTGTGTGTGTGTGTGTGTGTGTGTGTGTGTGTGTGTGTGTGTGTGTGTGTGTGTGTAGATATTTATATACATATAGATATATATATATATATATATATGTGGGTGTGTGTATGTATATATTTACATATATATATATATATATATATATATATATATATATATATATATATATTTAGATATAAATATATATACACAAGCACACATACATCTACATGTATAAATACATTTCCTGTACTGTTGAATGACTGTGCTGGATGATATGTTTGTGAAAACATCATTGTTATGTGTATCTGACATGGCTTAGTGGTAAATCACTTTGGCTATGGTGTGCAGGGTCCTGGGTTTGTTCCTTACATAGGCTGTTTATTTGCTTGCTGGGCAAACAAAAGCCATTGGATACAGAGTGATTAAGGCACTTTTAAGCAGTTGTAAGCAGGTTTGTGCGGATTTGCATGAAGCACTGCTAACTTCCGGTTAAATATGTTTACAGAGAGTTAGCTTCAATATTACTTAACCTGTGTGCGCATTGCTTACCCTTGCGCAAACAGGCTTAAACCCGCTTACCACTGCTTACATATGCTTACTCCCACTTACTAGTGCTTAATTATGCTTACACTTGCTTACTAGTGCTTACTCCCAGTTACCACCGCACTAATTTAGACAGTAATGTCTAATGGTTCTTGGGAAGGTGGTAGATTTGGAAACTGTATGGAGTTATCATTCATTACACATTTTACCTTCTATTTGTATCCCTGATTCCTGTGTACATATACTGTATGGGGCACTTGTGATTGTCTGTGGACTTTGTAGCATTATAACAATGACACCTCACATCTGCATTTAATGCAGTACTCCAGTTCACAAATATATGTTATAAATATATAGATGTTATAAATATATGTTATCGTAGGTTATCCAACAAAATAAATTGATCATACAGTGATCTGACATGGAAAATGGATTATACTGGAGTGGGACTCGAACCGGGAATGACTGCCCATAAGGCAAATGCTGTGCCCACTACACTATTGCTGTACTGCTTCATTTGCATATATCTTGCTTTTTATCCTCTTGTGCCACATAAGCTGCATTAACTGTAGATAAGTGATGGGAAAATCTGTGCAACTATGGTTAAATTTAATCTGTTTTATAAAAAAATACACTTCTGTATCTTTACTGTTTTATATATTGCTCTTGTAAACATGGGGGGATGTTGCTGGGGGTATGCGAACACCTATGAGCAGTCTCACTCATTCTTATTCATACTCTGCTGTTCTTCATTGCAGGGATGTGTATATTCTGAGAGCTCTGCTCTAAGACACGCCCCCTGCACTCGTACATGCTCCGTGTCCATTTAGGAGCTCAGGCAGCGCGCCTTCATTAATATGCATGGCATGCTGCCATCCTGCTCCTAAACTGCCGCTTCCATGCAGGACTAAGCTAGTCCTGCATGGAAGGACAGTGAATCCGGGGTTCAGTGTAAATTAAAAGAAAGGATATGCTCACATTTTTCAGAAATATGTAGATGTATTGATCCACGGTGGTGGTGCTGAGGTAGCGTTGTAGCCTCCCAGCAAGACGTTGTCCCATTCGATTCTCAGCTAGAGCGTCTTCTGTGGAGACATTCATGAATGGGTGTACCTTCGTTGAAGGTTGTGCGTTAGGGCCGGCAACTCAGCACGTAAAAATCAACTGCCAATCATTAGCGGACCGGAGTTCCGCTGTGGCGACCCCTAACCGGGAAAAGCCGAAAGACACAACAACATCAGTGCTCTGTGGATATAGATGTATTGAAACTAATATTTTGTATAAACATATTGAACATTTGGGAAAAGAACATAAATTCAAGTTTAGACTTATTCTACACTTACTTAAAAATAAACGTGGCGGTAAGTTAGTCATGACTGAAGTAGCTAAACATAAATGGATAAATTGTATAGAGCTGATTAGATACCTGGCTTGAATGTAATAAATAATGTTAAACCAATGCAGAAATTCAATGTATGTGGTAGTTATTATCTTTAATTAGTCTTGGGTTATACAATAGTTATGAGTATATCACATGATTTGTTGAATGCATTTTTATTTGCTTTTGTTATCTATTTAAATGTGGAGTCAAGATTTTAAAATGAATTGTATTGATAAAGAAAGAGAGAGAGAGATGTTTGGTCAATGGAAAGTTTGCTGATCATCAGGTTGTAATTCTTACCACATTAACGCAGTTGAGATGATACTATGTCAGCCATGGTTTTGTACACTATGCTTTCTAATAGCGCAGCTTTGGCATAGATGCACAGATATGGGATGTATAGGACACAGAAGTATTGTGTTTTGAGGTGTGGAATGGTGTAGTGATGTGCTTTTATTTACCTTTGTGTTGGGGAATATCAATTTATGTTTGTGCAGTTACAGGACAGTGCAGGTAGGGTAATTTTTTCTTACATGCACTGTTCTGTGCCCTTGGAATTAACAAATATCACTTGCAGAGACGTGGGGGTACATACATACATGGATACACACACATGTGTGTATGTGTGTGTGTGTGTGTGTGTGTGTGTGTGTGTGTGTGTGTGTGTGTGTGTGTGTGTGTGTGTGTGTGTGTGTGTGTATATATATATATATATATATATATATATATATATATATATATATTTAAAATATTAGAACTATTTCTGAGGGAAGATCTTTTGATTGTGTCGACTGTAAAGGGAAACTCATTTGCTTTTCTCTGTTATCAATATTGACTTTTAGTTTTAGGCTCCCCACTCTAATGTTACCCCCCCCCCCTCAGCAGTATGTTGCAGGCATAAGCTTGCAGATAAATCTAGATCAGACTTTGCCTTATAGACTAAGCAGAGGTTGCCTGTTAAATAACCTATAAAAAACAAAACATAACAGTTCCAGAAGCTTTTCTGAATAGTACCAAGTTTTCCAGCTTTATGATTTTCTAATACAGAATGAATGCACCATTTCAAGTTGTTTTAGGTGACTTGTTCAAAGGATACAAAATTTAGTACATTATTCATTTATGGGTTTCCTCAGTGAAGTACAGAGTGGTGCAAATAATTATTTAGGATAATTACATGTTTGTTAACAATTAGATGGGCAATAGAATGTCTTTTACTGACACTGGCAAATACACAGTAGTGAAGGTTTAAACTGCTGCCCGCCATTATCCCTGAATTGTTAATGATAGTTGTTTTTCATGATCTGACCATTTATTTTATGATCATAATTTGTATCCTTTTTGCTAAGCCTCATCATACTGCATTGATATTAAAGGTTAATGCATCCCATTAGTATATTTTGCAGGCCTTCTTGAAGAGCACTGGCATCTTATGTCGAAGAAAGTGTTATCTAGTGTGCAATCATGTTTCAGAGAACTAGTCAGAAAAGAAATGGTCCAACAGCTTTCCATGGCACCGCTATCTACCCTCATTGAGATAGACTAATAATTGTCCACTATGACTTTTAGTGTCCTGCTTCTTAACAAGTGTTTATTCACTGAAAATGCATGGTCTAATTTTTATTTGTCATACTAATGACCATCTTAGCAAGGTCAATATAAGATAACAGATCTTTATCAGGTGCTGCTGTTACTTGTACTGGGCTATTACTCTCATTATCTAGAAAAAATACATGTATCAACAACACTGAGTGAACAGATAATAGCCAGGATCAAGACCATGTTAGCAAGATATGGAATAATTCTTTATCTGTTACAGATAATGGTACACAGTTGGTGTCATTTGAATTCTAAGACTTTTTTGATGACTATTGTTTTATTCATACCATATTGAGTCCACAGCATCCACAGTCAAAAGGTGAAACTGATTGAGTGGTCCAAAGAGCTAAACATATATTGAGACAATCTGATCTTCATAGAAGTCTCATGTCATATCAACCTACTCTACATTATGCCGCAGGAGTAAGTCTTTCATAGATCAGTGCTAGGTTAATTGCCCTTGTGGACCATTTTAAGCATAGTCAGATGCCCCATGTAAGAATCAAACCCTGCTCCTTGTGTCTTTAAGATAAACACCTTAACAATTATACCAACCTCCCACCCATTTTCTCACTTAATTCTTGTAAGACAATCAAAGACTCATTTTCTAATGCTAGAGTCTAGATGTGAACCTAAAACAATTCTGTATGACTCAATTAAACAAAATGACCAATTAGCTAAAGCTTCATATAAAAAGTTCTGTGTCAGATGTTATTCTGCACAAGCAGTATAAATCATTCAGCTATGTCATTTAGTATACCTAAAGTTAAAGGGGGAGAAAAAGTGGGACACAACAAGTGTGCAGTGAAAATAAATAACGAACCAAGGTGTTACATGGTGCAAACAGATGAAAGCAGTGTAGTTAAATGAATAGGAGGCAATTTTGATTAGATCCTGAACAGCCTCAACCTGAATACTGTGTTCCTGAACATAATCCTCATGAGACAGAAGTGATTACAGATAATGGTACACAGCTTTTGTCAACTGAATTCCATCAGTTTTTTGATGACCATGGTTTTCCTTATACTATATTGAGGTCTCGCTATCCCCAATCAAATAGTGAAGCTGACTGGTAAACCAACAGCTAAAAATATAATGAGACAACCTGATCACAGAATTAGATGCCATGGATAACCTTGACAGACTATGAGTAACCCCCTACATCACCTGATAAATTGGAATATCTCACAGACAGGACACAGGAAGTCAGGACACTTGCCTCCTCAGAAAAAAAAGACCTTTCACATGTGGGGTCCCACAGGGATCTGTTCTGGGACTGCTCTTATTTGGTATCTATTTCTGAGAAGTCAAAACAAAGGTCAAGGGTCTATGGTTGACCAAGTTGGCAGATGACTGCAAGCTGGGAGCAGGCACTAAATCCTCAAGAACTCAATTATCCTACAGGAGGGTGTGTACTAAACAAATAACTAGTGTCAAAGTCATTAACTAAAGCTAAATGCCAAAAAGTACACTATTGTGCCCTTTGGAAAATTGAGTACCCTTGGGAATTATCACACTGATAATACTCTCCTAAGAGTAGACCCAATAATCAGGCATTTGGGCACTGATGTTGACAACGACCAAGCTTTCAACCAAAATGTGTCCACTGTTATGAATAAGCCCTTGTATATTGCACAGCTTATAAATAAAGAGATAGCATGTAGGACAAGACAGATCATTGTCTCACTTTATTCAACTCTCATTAGGCCAGACATAGAGTAAAATGCCCCATTTTGTATATACCTGTCCAGGCACTTGCAACAACTGGACCACCCACAAAGGTTTCTTACAAAAAGAATAGTGGAACTAAGGTGCATGACATACATGGACTGCCTCAAAGCCCTGTTGTTAAACTCAGTCTTATACAGACCACTTACAGGCAACTTATACAAGACATCCACAAACCCAGCATTAATGGACTTATTGCACACTTGCAAGTCAAATGGTATAAGAAATACCAGTCTGGAGAACTCACCTTCTTTTTCAACATAAGCAGAACAGTTTGGAGGGACAAGTACATATCCCAGAGGTTGCTACTACTACTACTACTACTACTAGGAACAGACTCCCCACATACGTAAAACAAAGCCCTTCCTTGGCCCAGTTTAAGTGTAATTTGGAGTAGTGGATAGGAAATAGAAAATGTATCCCAGGACTGACCCTTATGTTGCTAATAAACAGAGGCAGTGCTTAAACACCCTACCTTATAGAAGTGACCCCAATACAGTGAAGGTGAGACCCAAACTAAGTAATCTGCTAGAAATGAGAAGTATTTAAATATAGCTATGGGAATGATAGTTAAACACCTATGAGATAACATGGCTGGGTGATAAATAGGAAGCATGTCTAGGTTTAAAATGTCTCATCCCAGATTATAGACTAATGCCCACCTATGAACATATGAGAATAATCAGATCCATATCAAGTAAGAGTGTTCTTTTTCCTTCAGATGTGTTACTCCAACCCAACATCTGACATAAGGGTAGATATTTGAAATCTGCAGTGCGTAATAGCAGACTGAGTACTGTCCAGTCAAGTGTTACTATTCCTGATATTGATAAAAGTGATTTACAGTTAGTTTAATAGTTTTCCTTCCACAGCTTTCATTTCCTCTTTCATCAAGTGATGCATGATGGGTGCATGACAGGCATGAATTTAAAGCATAGGTTCATTATCAGAACTATCCTTGAGTCATAAGGTCAGATAAGTCATCATACATTTTTTTTCCTTGTTAAAATTTTTTTACAAGCTTTTTGAGATTGAGATTTTTCACTTCTCAATTTCTCGGTACACAATCCAGTGTGCGTGTCCCCCTCTCCCTCAGCGTTGTGTGTGCATACCACTTACTCATCAGCCTGACCATTATCTGCCTTCCCTCTGGCTATCTCTTAATCTTATTTGCTGAACTGAGCCCCATGGAATTCACCCAGAAAAGAACGGAACAGAGAGTGCTCACCCTTACTGTGTAATAAACTTACTCATCAGCCTGACCACTATCTGCCTTCCCACTGGCTACCTCTTCATCTTATATGCTGATCCCAGCCCCATTTAATTCACACAGAAAAGAACAGAACAGACAGCGCTCACCCTTACGGTTTTACTCATCAGCCTGACCACTATCTGCCATCCCTCTAGCTACCTCTTCATCTTATATGCTAAACTGAGCCCCATGGAATTCACCAGAAAAGACTGGAACAGAGAACACTCACCCTTACTGTGGAATGAAGTAGGTGTTTGCCTACTTGTGCTACCAACTTGATACCAATTTATTTTAGTTTAATAAGAGTTTCAACATTTGTAATTCTGAGGTCTGCGCACATGCTGAGCCCCTCCTCATAGCATTCCTTCCTTTCTTTCCCTTGCCACTATTTTTTTCTATGCTCTTTTTATGCTTTTTAATTCTTCCAAATGTCCCCATTCAGCCACTAGGTGGCACTATTGGCAAAGTTTAGATATTTCTCAAATCTTGTAGCTTCCAGAGCTGATTTTCCAGGAGCATATACTGCTTAACTGAATCCAGCTTTTAGCCCTAGTTTTCCTTTTTCCAAACCCAACCTAATGAGGATCATAATCCAGTTAAAAAGCTGCTCTTCCCCTCTCACTTTTAAGCAGTGTCTGGCCACGATCACAGAACGGTCTTTTTGCTAAGAACAGTATACCTTGTTCTTCTCCTGCCCTTACCACCATGCTATTTTTTCCACCCTTCAGTCACCTTTATTTCTCTCTGACCCAGCTGCCTACTTCTGTACCTTACAGATTGTTTTTCTTTATCAGCTTATGCTTCTCTCAGCCAGGGAAAACCCACTCCATTTGCCCTTGCTATGCTTGGGCTCACTCCGCTCCCCTACCCTACCCCCATTCCCACCCACTCCTACATTAGTTAGATTTAAACTTGCTACCCTCCCCCTCCACACTTCAGCCAATCCCTCTTTTCCTTTGAATTGACCTTCCCCCTATCAGTCTTTCCCCTCCTACTGTACTTCCCTTCCCCTTAGTCACATAATTACCTCCTGTACTCCCCCTTACCCACCCTATCCTATCTATTATCTGCTAATTATCAACCTCTCATCTATAGTCCCCACATAAAAACAACACCTACACTTCTTGCTCATTAGCACTCACCTTATAATTCTGCAATATGCCTCCTCACTACCTCGCTGTCCCTCTTTTACTCCTTTTATCACTGACTACTTCATAGCATACATCACTGCATTACCCAACACAAACACCTACTCTCTTACAGCCTCCACTCACATATCAAGCTGCACACACTTCTAATCTTTCCTTACCAATCTCTTTATGTTCAAATATACCCAAATGTATCTCTTTCTAGTCTGAGACCACTCTCCCTATTACTTAGTTTCTTTGATGCTACTCCTGGATGGTGACATCCTCCCTAACCCAGGGCCCACCACCCCTTCCTCTCACAAACAAACACTTCCTACCTCACCCCCTCAGACACTACCCCAGTTCCACACTCCTCCAGCTAAATCACTATCTATTTTCTCGATGAATATCCAAAGCATGGTTAACAAAACTAAAGCATTCCACTCATGGATCTACCTTAACTCTCCTCATATCTGAACCCTCTCTGAAACCTGGTTAAAGCCTTGTATCTCTAACTCAGAAATCCTAACCCCAGGCTACAACATCCTTCATGTAGACAGGGCAAATAAGAGAGATGGTGGTGTTGCCATCCTCTATTCAGACCAACTTACTCTCTCATCACTCTCAGCTTCCATAACCAGCTTTGCTCCTGCCAAAATCCTTATTGCAAATTGTCATCTTAACCCTCACAAAAAATTGCTTTAGCATCTATCTATTTTCCCCAGGTGATAATATTCCTATTCTTGAAAACTTTCTCTCTTGGCTCACCCAATATGTTCCCTATGAAACCGTTATACTCTGTGATATGAACATAGATTGGGCTTCACTTGCCTCCTCATATCCTACTCATAGTCTTAATCTGTATGGCTTCCACCAACTCATATCTTCCCCAACCAGGAACAGCAAAACTTCTTCCTCTGGATCTTTAATAGACTGGATCCTCACTTCTGATCCCAGTTTCTATTATAACCTTGGTAGTCTCCCTAACTATATGAGTGGCAACTGCTCTACCTACATCCATAGACATTCCCAACACCCACCCAGAGAACACCTTTACAGAGAACACCGCAATCTGACTCAATTCAATCCAGATAAGTTCAACTCTACATTGCCCAACATAAATTGGACCTTCCTCTATAACCTCCCTCTTGATGACACTGTAATTATCTTAAATAAGATATTTCTTGACATACTCAACTCCATGGCACCATCTAAAAAATCAGTGAAAATCTAACCCTGCCCCCTGGCTAACCAAGCAAACATGCTCTATTATGCATCACAGAGATGCTGCCTGAAACACTGGGTCAAAAATAGAGCTCTTCCTTTACTACAACATTACAAAGAACTTAGAAACATGCGTAAAAAGCTGGTCATCAAAGACAAAAAAGCATTCTTTGCCTCCAGCCAATATAGCCCACATAAAAGCCCTAAAAAATGTTGGTCCATGATTAATAAAATCCTCTACCCTGGTGACCCTCCTATCCCCAACCCCTTCCCTCTAAATATAGCCAAAGAAACAGATGCTCTATTAAACAATCACTTCATAGAACCAATTCAAAGACTAACTCAACATAGTCCCACTGCCTCTACTCTGCCTGTACCTCCCAGTTCATCCTCCTCCAATTCATTCTCCTTACAACCTGCTCCTATTGCCTTCATTAAATCCCAACTAAATAAACTCAAACCCTGTTCTCCCTTGGTTGACAAATTAAGCCCCCCCCCCACTTCCTTAAAATCGCTGCTAATTCTATTGCCTACCCTACCTCTATTCTTATAAATCATTATATTACCAATGCTCTACTCCCTGAAATATAGAAATCCTTTTACACTATCCTTGTCCATAAAGGTGGAAACTCCACTGACCTATCCAACTATTGTCCTATCGCTATACTTTCCCCCCTTATCAAAATTCTTGAAAAATGTGTCCACACTCAGCTATTTAAACATCTGCTGGATAACAATCTACTAACTCACATCCAGCATAGATTTAGACTCCACCATAGCACATCTACTGCTCTACTCTCATTCACCCAAACAGTAGCAGAAGCTCACAATAACAACCTTCTAGTGTCCATCTTATTCCTTGATCTCTCTAAGGCTTTTGACACTGTCTCTCACCCTAAACTAATAACTAAATTATCTGACCTTTATCTATCTACACCCACCATTAACTGGTTCTGTAGTTACTTATCTAATAGGCACCAATCCAAACACTGGCAAACTGTCTCCTCCCCATTTCTGCATGTCAGCACTGGTGTTCCCCAAGGCTCCATTCTGGGTCACCTCTTGTTTAACATTTTTACTGACTGATTACATTCTGCTACTAACCTGTCTGCACTTTTTCAATATGCTGACAACTCCATACTTATTGCCACCACCCACAGAATCCCTGAACTCCTTGGTCTTACCCAGAACACTTTCACTTCCATCAAAACGTGGCTTACTGATAACCAACTAATACTAAATCCAAAAAAAAAAAAACCTAAACTTCTACTTTTCCTCCCTAAAACAATGGTACTTCTCAAATCCTTTTTCTCCATTACTTCTCTTAACAAAACCATCATCATACTTGAACCCTATACTAAAGTACTTGGTGTCACTATTGACGATAAACTAAAATTCAACATTCATATCAATCAATGCATAATAAAACACCAAAAACTTGGTCTCCTAGTACTGTTTTCACTTTCCACCAAACCCTATCTCTTCTCTTACATTCTCTTCTATATGCTGCAACAATCCTTGTTAACCTTCAGTCATCTCTTCTTTCCAAATTAGAGCAAACATACACTAGAATAACTAGATTCACCTCCAATCTCCCCTACAAATCCCACCACTGCCTTGCTCTTCAGTCATTACAATGGCCTGAATTCCCAAACCTACTTCTTCCACAACTGCATATCATATACTCAATTTTCTATAACCCCACTTCCTGCCCCTTCATCTCTAATATCATATCTCCTTATAACCCACAAAGTCACCTTCGAACATCTGACAACCATCTTCTGGACATCTACAAAACATCAAAAAATATTGGAAAGTCCCTATATAAATACTCTGTAGCACACACTTGGAACTCCCTTCCTATTAACAGTTGAAGTATCCCCCATAAACACCAATTCAAACTTGAACTTAAAAACTACCTGCAAAAGACCTGGTCCTGTCCCTGTCTTGCTCCAACCTGATGTCCTAACTACTTGCGACCTAACTACACTTTTCTCACTCCCATCATCTACCCTTTTGTTTTTTCTCTAATTATATTATCTACGTTAGACTTATATTTTTTTCTTGCAAATATTTTTTGCATTGTAAATATTTTTTGCATTTGAATTACCTTGCAGTACTGTATATATATTCTGCTACTAGAACACAACTGTATAACAATGTTGACTTTAATATTAATGTGTAAGTTCTTGCTAGTATAGCCATTGTAATCTTTACTTTTTGTTGTATCTCTGTAATTGTAACTGGAGCTTTTCTCCTCGGGTCTCTACTGAAAATGGGCCATTGGCTCAGTTGGACCAACCTGGTTAACAAACAGCAACAAATAAATAAATAAATAACAATAAAATATTGCTAGTGATATCCCCATTGAGAGCTATTGTTTCATGAAAAACTATATTACAGCGTATGAAAAATGAGTATTGCATAATACATATCATTCATAAATGTAAAAAAATATACATTGATAGTATCAACCCAGAGAGATGTATGCATGTGTACATCATTGGTACACTCATCCATAGTCTGTAATTGCAAAGAAAGGTTTATCTTTTGTTGGGGGTGATGATAAGTAAAGCTGCTTGAGTCTGAATGCATTGTGCATATATGTTATAGCCATTTGCATTTTAAGACTAGTGTGTAGCATGGCCATTTTAAGAATGAATGCATCATATAATCCATTGGGTCTAGTGCCTAGGGCCAATGTATTTTAAAATTATTGAACTGTTAATATTATTGTTACTGAGCTGCCATTTTGTACAGAATTACAGTTACCTGTTTTGTTAAGATGTTGGTGTTTCCTGACATTAATGACAGTACTGGGCAATGATAAATAAACTTGCACATCATGATACAAACTGAACCTGAGCCTCAGGTGTATTACAATGTTGTGTAAGGTAGGTGGGCATGATCTTATGCATCTTTGTTGTGTCCTTAGATGTTCAAAACCTATAAGTGAGCAGTGAAACAAATATGATTCTGCAAAACAAATCATAACATCAACCCATAAATAACACCCTTATTTTTGACAAATTATTATGAGATGGCTTCTATTTTACATCACATTAAAGAGTTTCAGATGTTACCAATCTTTCCTGCAATATGCAAGCAAACATTAGAATATTTTTCTTCAAGTATATCAGGATATTTGTCACATTTGTTTGGCTAGGATATAGCTGCTCAAATTAAGCTAGTCTTTGAAAACAGGGATATGTGGTAACCATAATGGTTAATGGTTTAGGGGGTTTGGGTTTGAGTTTACAAAGGCTAGAAGGACCCAGTCTATTCTGTTCATTTTTTTGTAAGTCTAGTCTGCCCACTGCAGATTTAAACTGGAAGAGGTATCAGAGAGAGAGACATACACACAATATGCTGTTTTGCTTAAACATTTAATTTTGATATGAAAGAGGTGCATTTATTTTCTTCCAAATATTTCTGCCATTTTAGTGAAATCTTAAACAAAGACAGCTGAACACTGGCACCCATTAAGATATCAATTTCACTAGTATTACATAACCAATCTATTCTTTAAACTGTTAAGTATCATATTATCTTATCATGACAAGAGAAACACATTTACGTGTTATTTTTCCCTTGAAAATAGCCATCGTGCAGACACAAAATGATCTTGAAGCTGCAGCAAAGTAATTTATATTTTGCTAAGGGAAATGACAGATCCTAAAAAAAGACATGACATAATGTTACAAAAGGTAAGATGAAACTGCTTTTTGTTATTCCTATTTTTGAGTACAAAGCACAAAAAGGTTGAATTAATTATCTGTTAAAGGGTCATAATGTCCATATTTCACATCTGCAGATAGTTTTCACCAAAGGAAAGGTATGCAGGAACAACAGAATTTGACTGCAAGTGTAAACTGCAGATAAAACAGTAAACAAAATGAGAAAGTTTTCAAAAGAATCTCTGAAGAACTCTTAATAACTCAAACTTAAATGGACTTAAAACTTAATTTGCCAACAGGGAAAAGGTGAGTTGTTGTCTACCAGAGGAGAAAGAGTGGTGATAGGTGGCAACAAGTCATTCTTGGTCTAGCTGCTGTTTGATTGCTTGCCAGCACACACACTACTGAAGAAATGTGGCACCATTAGCACCCCCTTCAAATCTAACTGTGGATGACTTTTAAACCACTACACCATTTGCCAGTCATGACTCCTCCACCACTCTACCTAGTGCTTCATCTTCAACTCTGTCTTTACCCTCTTTCTTTTCTCCCTAAATTGTGTACAAGGACTCTAAGGAGAGATATTCCTTCTGCTTTTGCTTTTCCATTCCTTTTACTATTATATTACCAATACTATTATAGTGCCTACCAGTTTAATCTTGTCTCCATGTATGGTGCTCAGAATCTGGCATAGAATTTCAAAGATGACCCATGTAATGCCTGGTAGAAAGTAAGAATTGCATCTATATCATGTTCCCTACCAATGAAACTGAACATCTTGTTGGCCTTCGTCATCATCAGTTTTTGCATTACACTGTGTAATGTAGCAGAAAAGTGAATTCCTTTTCTTCCTTCATTGGCAGTACGACCATTCTCCTTGGGCTGTGTGTTGTATACCAAGCATAGTCATGCATATAAATCATACTTCACAGTTACAAGTACACATATATATGAACAGACATGAATTTATCCACATGTACTCTGATTACATAACAATTACTAGCAGTAAAGCATGGAAGATGAATTTCACTGAAAGAACTAATTAATTATGAGAGAGACTACATTTCCGAATTGTGTGTATGGAGTGCACTTCCAAGAGCAGACTGCAGGTGGAGAGGAGAGCTGCTTGCAAGGATTCATTTCTGGGCAAGTTTCGAAGGCAGATTAATGCAAATGCGTTGCTTTCATATTTCAGACTGTAGTTTGTAAAACACCAAAGGGATCCAGGAATGGAAGAAAACAAGCATATTAATTGCCTAACAACCATCACGGACACATATGCTGAAACAAAGCAGCTTGTACCCTCATGGGTATGTTAAAACAATCATTTCATAAAAGGAGTTGGGGTTATGCTGCAAGCACAATGGCTGATAGTCTGCAACCTGAACAACCTGTCCTCCAGCCCTCACTTCCTCCTCCAGCTGGTCACAGAGCCCAGCCGCCAAGCATGGGAGCCAAAATGCAGTTAAAACAAAAATGGAAAATGCAAACCCTTTGGGAAAACAAGGCTACCCCTAGCTACCATACAGCACTACCAGCAAGAGCACAGAAAAGTCATCAGAGATCTGGGGACAGAGTTGACAGTAGCCCAGGTTGCTAGTTCGTGTTCGTGCTAGTAGTTAAGGAAAACCTTCTCCTGACACACCGATCATCATGAAAGGGATCATCTAGATCAAGGAGGTCAGATCGTCCCCTGTACTCAATTTATTAGACCCTATGAGTGAGCACGCCCCCCCAATGACCAGACACACCAGACAGCTGCAGCCACCCTGAAAAAAACCAAAAAGTTCCTCACCAAAAGGATAAAGGTCTCAAAAATATGTCTTATGCTGCCCGACTGAAAGAACTCTCAGCTATTCATAGTCTCACAGCGCTTGCTCAGAGAGGTGACCCAGCCCAACATATAAGGCCATGTCAAACCCAGATTTGATGAATATGCTTCACCTCAAAAAGATCCCCCAAAGGGAGAAGGAAACCTTGACTTAAACCTTGACACTTATATAAATAACAGGACAGAGGACAGATTCAGAGACCGGAGACCAGCCTCATAACACAAAATACATGTGAGGCAGAGGCAGACTCTGCACCTCTTCTTGTTTGTTCGAGGGAATTGACCAATGGGGATGGGATTGCAGATATCAGGGATTACTTTACTTACTGCTGCTTGACAGAGAGGCAACAAAAAGCATAGAATATATTTTTTTATTCAAATTAAAGGGTGGAAGCCACACATAACACTATGGGCTGAAATATAAATCTTGTGGGCAGATAGCCTAGTATGAACCTATGAACCTATGAACCTATTCCAAATAGAGTACATTTCAACTCAAACCATCAGTATAAGACAGTAAAAAAAATCTATTCGTAATATAAACACACCTAAAAGTTTTTAGATAACTGCAGTCAGGCTATGAAATCGGTATATCTCAGAGAAGAACTAAAGGATAGTGTATTGGTAGGGTTCTACTTCAAAACATCTAAAACTCATAACATCTAAATTCAAAACATCGAGACCATAACATCGAAAACCCAAAACATCTAAAACCCATAACATCGAAAACTCAGAACATTGAAACTGCATCACAACATCGAACACTACAAATCACATGAAAATAACACCCCTTCCACCTATAAAAACACCAAACTAACCAAACACACTTTTTACTACATTTCTGAGGGGGCCAAGCCCCCCTGCGCCCCCCATGTGGGGGGCTACCCCCCTAAATTAAATATACCAACTCCAAGATCGCACTACAGTGGAAAAAAAAATATTTCCTAACCCCACTGTATAGCTATCACCATAAAGAATGTGCACATAATGTCTATATACTTACCTGTATGGCCTAAAAAACACATACAGAGTGGCAAAATAAACACTATATAAATAGTATAAATTCTTACACTATATAAATAATAACTATATAAATAAAAACTACAACATCTCATAGTGATACCACAAGATTAACAGATTAAACAATAACATTTACATATTTGATGTTACACTATTCCATATTATACATTTTAGATGCTATGAAATTAGATGTTTTTGGTTTTCGATGTTATGGTCTCGATGTTTTGAATTTAGATGTTATGAGTTTTAGATGTTTTGAAGTGCAACCTATTGGTAGACCCCCCCCCCCCCCAACACAGATCTTCAGCAGATCACTGGCTAGTGCAGAAAAGTCTGAGGACAAGAAGATGATAGATGAGGTGCCCTTGCACAAAGACAGGAACAAAAAAAAAAACAGGGATCTATGGGCTGTTAGTTTAACAATAATAGCAGAGAATGTCATGGACAGAATGTTAAGGGCTGTAGCAGAGCTATGGTGGGGCAAGAGGTGCAGCTGCCCCTGGTACAAAGTGTTGGGAGGGCATGATCAGCCAATCCTAATCTTACTTTAATGCAATACCAGCTTTTAAAAGCTGGTATTGCATTTGTGGTCAAACCTGAGCTCTATAGCGCTTCATGTGCAGTCTAAACTGTTACTGCTCCATGCTGGCAGGACATAACCTGCAGCAACTGCTTGCTACATTTGTAGCAAGTAGTTTGCTACAATTTAAAAATATATATTTTTTTAAACTAAAACATGAGTGCCATAGTGCTCTGTGGAGGCAGGTTATAAACTGTAGCAAACGGTTTTCTACAATTTAAAAGATTTTTTTTAATAAACTATGTTGAAGGAGGGTTGGGGACAGGCAGAAATGGGACCCAAATGGCTGGGGGTGGAGGGGAGTTATTGTGTATCTGGCCACCTGGTTGGTGGTAGAAGGAACATATTTTTTTCAGTGGAAGAGCTGGGGGTTGTAGATATAAGTGTAATAAGCTTATTAACAATCATCTTATTACAGTCAAGTGCTTTTTTTTTCTTGCACTTGAAGAGCTGAGGGGATGGGGGATGGGGTGCTGGTTCATAGTACCAGCCAGGGTGCTGGTTGTATCAGCTATGCTTCTGGTTATTGGAAAAGTTGTTAAATCTCTGTAGGAAAACAGAATTATGGACAGCAACCAATCCGGTTTCATAGCGAGAAGGAAGTAATACTCGAATCCAATCCCTTTATAACTGGGTTCATGATGGGGAAGTACCAGTGTATGTAATCTACATAGAATTCAGTAAGGCCTGTGATTTGGACATATATGGGAGGCTGACAGGAAAAGTTAAGGGCTTTAGGATAGGACCAAGGCTGAGGAACTAGAAAGGTGCATGCTTGAATGATAGGATACAAAGAGCTGTGGTGAGAAGGTCAATGTCAAGAATTAGGAAAATGACAAGTGGAGTATCACAGGGGGGTCTATCTAAGATCATTTTGTTTACCTCAGACTTATCTGAGGGAACAGAGAACAGGATCAGTTTCTTTGCTGAAGGGACAAAGGTAGGTATACTAGTAAAGGATGAGGGAATAGTATAATGAAGGACTGAAAAGGCTAAACAAGTAGTCAGAAAGGTGATGTTCCAGGTTGAACACTAATAAATATGTCTGGTGTGAAAAATCAGCTGGGAAAGAGGAGGTAATGGCAACAAAGCAGTAAAAAGATCCGGGTGCATGGATCACACTTGAGTTGGACCACAGGGATAAGAAGCAAACAGGTACTGCTTCTACTCTACAGAGCCTTGGCCAGAACTGAGAACTACATTTAGTTCTGAAAACCATCAACCACCTGTCAATAATCCAGATGTAAAGTCATATAACATGGAGTTACACTTCAACTGGAAAGGCCACTGAAATACATCACAAAGAGAATCCATGGCCTCCAACACCTGTCCTGTGCTGACAGGCTCAAATCACAATCACTCTATGCGATATTGTACAGATTGCTCAGGGGTGCTCTGTATCTCACCTACAGGGCAATCTCAGCTTGACCCTCTCCAAGCGCAACCTTGATGAGTGGATGGGAAACCACAAATTTGTCCCAGGGATTCCACCTGTGTCCCTCATTAACAGGGGTGACAGGTGCTGAATGAGGTTTTTCTGGGGGGATAAACTCTTGGCTAAGCTTGGAAGGGCCCCAGGGCCATTTGCCCAGTAACCTCCTATGATCCTATGATCCTATGAAAAGGTAAAAGGCATATAATTTTTACTATGTTTACTCCAGAGTTCACTGGCTGCTTTTAGTAAGCACTTATGCATCAGAAAACTTATTTTACACTTCTGTGCCTTTAGAGAAAGGCATCAATGTGCTGCCAGCATCTCATTTCCATTGGCTGACATAATTAATGCAGTTTTCACAGTCCTTTGTGAAGCCATTGACATTCGAGTTTACTGTTATGCTGACCTGGAGCTATGTTTTATAATGATTCCTTTTACGTGTTTGTATTCAAGGTGGACAATCTTGGGTATGATGGTATGAATTATATTTGTGAAGTCAACAAACAAATATTGAGGTATCATTCACTGACAATCAAAAGACTAAATTCTGGAAACTTATGATTTACTTATATGCAGTGGTTGCAAAACATCATAAAAGAGGCATTTCCTTTTACAAGGATGTGCTATCTCCAAGTGACAATATATAAGTTGTAGGCGTACAGCCAACACGTTAGGAGTACAGAGTACTTACTCCACTCTGCATAATTTTTTTTTACTTATTTTTGGGTCAGCTTTCCATTGATGACCTTCATTTCTGATGGAATAATTAACTGTCTTTTGGTGACCATGTTTACAAATAGGTAGCAATGAGTAAAATAACATAAGACAATGTGATGGCACAGGCAGAAAAGGGCAACACCTATCCAAAATAGTAATTCATGATATTTGCTTGTATGACAATCACAGAAGTACAGCACGACGGAATGTATTTTATGAATGTGGCTGTGATTCATGAAACTGTTATGCCTGGTTCAATGTCCTTTCCCCATCAAGGCACGCACTAGATAAAAGAGACTTCATGGAAAATCCCGGGCCAAACTATACACCTGTCTTAACTACACATATCTGCAAAGCTTTAACTCTAAGGATGACATTAGTATTTTTCTTCCAAGTATCAGATACTACAGAAAGCGTGAGCACTTCACAAACATGCTTTTAATGCAAGATTTGATACAGAATACCTAAAGACAACAGAAATAGAGGTTATTTTCCACCAGCATTTGGTTGCCTATACCTGACATCAATCAAAACCCCAATAATCAAACCCATGTATGCACCCACACCCATCAACACCCACATATGTTGGGAGGAAATGGTATCTACCTCCAGTTCCTCTTTTCATCTCTGATGTGATCAGAATACTCAGTCCTAAACATTTATACATAGTGTTGGCTACTTAGTCTGACAGACATTGGAAAACACAACCCCCTCCCACATACCAACCACATATCTCCAGGTGTAAACCCTTCCTAGTGTCTTCTGTTTACTCCCATATCTATACCAGTGGTGACTGGGGTACTCTCACTACCCTTGATTTCATCCTGGTAGAACATGAACAACCCTGCCTACCTCTGCTTCAGACCTGGTAGCAATCATTGTCTTACACCCAATCTACTCCTGATGGCTGATAACAGTAGTCAACTTCTACCCCTCACTGGAATATCAATGACTGACTCTATTGCTGGTGATGGGACTCTGTTGCTGAAACACCAAATGCTGACAGTGACTGACTTCTCTCCCAAACCAGATCAATTACCTGCCCCCCACTAACTCCCAGCATGCCTACTCCACTGATCTGCAACAGTTTGGATGCCATTCTATGTCCTACAGTCTGCTTTACTTCCTTCCATTAGGTTCACTGCAATGAATGCCCAAAGCTGGCTGCTCTAATGCCAATAAGCTCCTTAATGACTCTATTTTAGAGAAGCACCTCCTTATTGTTGCATTGTTTGTCACTACAGTACTATCCTAGGCAGGTCCCTTCCTAACTCCCTTGCATATCTCATCAAGGCACTTTTTGCAGAGATTTCAACATTTCTGACACATGTTCTGTAATCACAGCTCTGGGTAGTCATTATAGAGCTCATTGGCATTAGAGCAGTAAATTTTGGGAAATCATACAATAAAAGGAGGCAATTACAATTCAGGTGATGCAAGTCAGGAACTACTTGAAGTGGAGCAGACAAGTTTGACATAACATGCAGCTCACATAGCAGGCAGTATTTACATATATAGCACAGATGAGAGCTACACTGGTATATTTGAATGCCCATCAGGTACAGTGCCCTACTTTAAGCACACATCACATTGGACAGAGTTTAGAGACACACTGGGACTCATGCATGGGTACACTTTTGTCTAGCACAGTGGATGTGTGCATCATACCATTCCATGGACAACACAGTTGGTAGAAAAAGTACACAGTATATGCAACCATATGCTGACACATACAAGCAGGCACAGTACAACATACAGCAACTTACCTGTGCAGCCATGGCAATGAATATGTCAGTCCAGAGCTACCAGGAATCCTGTATACCATCTGTTGTACTATTGCCACTGACAGACAAGGAGATATCTATGAATTGTTAGACTTGATAATGTATTAAGAGAAAATCCAGTGGTACATTCCTACCAATATTTGTTTGATAATTTAGATAATAAAGTCAACAAATTAATTTATAATATTGTTAGTAAGAAAAAGAAAAAAATAGTAAGACTTACAAGTATATCAACAAGACTTACAAGCATACCAACAAAAACAAGCTTTTTTGGTTAACAAAAAAAGAAATAATAACAATAATTTGAATTTTAAAAATGGAAGAAGTGAATTTCAGAAGCTGGGTTCATTATACAGGCTTGATTCTTTTTCGGATACAGGTAGTAGGAATATCCCACTAGCCAATAATAATTACAGGGACCAGTTAACAAGTGCTTCTAATGTAGAAAGTGAGGAAAATGTTCCTTTTATTACCCAGATGGAACTAGCAGCCCCCCTCCCAACCAAGAAGCATTTGTAACTGGAGGCAAGAAAAAAGGCAAAAACCGAGGGCATTAGCTTTCACACAAGAGATATTTAATTTAAGTGACAAAAAGTTTAATGATGTTGAAATTAAGATGCTTAAAAAAGGTTTTTCTTTTTTGCCTGCAAAAAAAGCAAGACTTAGGGCTGGATTCATGAAGGCTTGCACGGAGTCTAAGAGTAGAGTAAGACTCCATGCAGCCAACATGTCTGACGAGTGATTCAGGAACAGCATTGCAAACAGCCCCTTAAACTGCTCCTACACAGACAGGGCTTGGATATGCAAATTACCTCACTTGCAGCCAAAAGGCATGCAAATGAGGTAAATTTGCAATCCAGGAAGCACAAACCTGTCCGAGTAGGAGTCGTGTTATTTGCAGAAATGTACTCAGTTGACAACTGAGTACCGTTCTGCAAATAGCACAATGGAGCTGTGACAGCTCCAAATAAAAGTTGCATATGGTTGAGGAAGCATGCCAATGGCCAAATATATGGCCATTGGCAAATTTCCCCGATGCAAAAAATAAAAATTAATTTTTTTTTCCTCGATCGGCGAGGTTTAAGCTTAGTGCAGCACCGCGCAAATGGGGTGCGCTATAAAAATCATAAAATAAGAAAATAAAATCCAGAAATAGGCATTTTATAAGATATCATAATATACAATGCAAGTGAATGGCAGGCTGAAGACAACATGGCTACCAAGTAGGGGTTGCTAAGGGGGAACTCAGTCCAAGAGATGTAACCAAGCATTACTAGGCAATCCTATGCAAATGAGGGTAAGGATTGTGAATCCCAAGTCTACATAGCAAATGAGCACAGTCAGTGGAGTGCAAGACTAGGATAAGGGGAGTAACAGAGTAGAATATAGTTGACATCATGGGGGGGGTATGTATGACAGTAGCCAATCTTATTGGAGCAGAGTGGCATGTGTTAGCTGTCAGTTGCTCATCACTGGAAGAGGTGTGTCAGTAGATATCCTAGCTAAAGTCAAGAAATAGAAGGTGCACACTGTGGGTATCACCAAAGTTTCTTGTAAAAATGCTTGCAATGTGTATGCACGCGTGTGAGGGCCTATAAACCCGAGTAAGACAGTGTGCGTGCATGTAAGCAGAAGTTAGCATGTGTAATGTTGTCTAAATCTGTGTTAGCAAATTTGTGCTTGTGTGCGTGCGTCTAAGCATGTGTAGGGCAGTTTAAAGTGTTGTAAGTGCCGTTGCGCTCATGTGCGCGCGTTTAGGCAGAAATTAGCTAGTGTAAGTCCATCTAAGCCTGTGTGCGCGCGTGTTAGCGCATGTGCGCTAGTGTGCATGGCGCTGTCCCCGTGAGGTAACCAGGGAGAGTCAGCAGAGCTAGCAGGTGGAAATAATCAGAATCAGGCAAGTACACAGGCAGTAAACCAGCCCAGCCCAGCACTTAAAACTCTGCAAACAACTTTTCACAATGTATTCCACAGAGACACTGCAGCACTGCAGTAAGCTAAGAGAAGTGAATACTGAAAAGGCTTAACTTAGACAAAGAAATGTTAGGGGCTGCCATTGCTGTCATAAACTGACATATGCAACATGCTGAGGGTGGTGACAATGGAAATGATGCCAACCAACCCCCAGTGAGGAGATGGAGAAGAGTGTACAGGCCCAGGGTAACCTACCAGGGGCTACATGAGCTGGAGATAGTGGAGCACTATAGAGTGGACAGAGACCTCATGCAGCAAATTGTTGAGCTGTGCAGGCCCCGCCTCATACACAGAACCAACAGAGGGGAACCCATTCCAGTGTTAACTAAGGTATGTGTTGGCCTACGAATACTAGCAACAGGTACCTTCCAGAGACCAAATGGTGATATGATGGGGATATCACGGGCATCAGCATCCAGGGTACTGCACCAGTTACTGGATGCCATGTCAGCACATGTTGGTGATCATGTATATTTCCCCAATTCACGTGAGGTATTGGCCAGCAATATGCGTCTCTTCCAGCAAATAGCGGAATATCCTGAGGTAGTGGGTGCAATAGACTGCACTCACATATGCATCAAAGCACCAGCTGGTGAGTGGGGTAGGGTCTACTACAACCGCAAGGGCTTCCCCTCCATCAACTGCCAGGTCATGTGTGATGCCCAGGGCATAATACTGAATGTGTGTGCTGGCTGCCCTGGAAGCTACCATGATTCCCATATCTGGCATCTGACGCAGCTATACCAGACATTTGCCAATGGGGACATCCCACATGGTCACCTAGTCGGGGATGCTGGCTATGCACTGGAGCCGTGGCTGATGACACCCATCAGAAATGCACACACACCTGAACAGGAACGCCATAATGAGGCACACGCACAAACACGAAATGTAATCGAGCGTGTGTTTGGGCTGCTCAAGTCACGGTTCCGGTGCCTGGACACATCTGGTGGAGCCTTGCAGTGCTCACCAACTACATGTACCCAAATTGTCATGGTATGTGCTATGCTACATAATATGATCCTGCAAAAACAGCTGCAGCAGGACCAGCATAGGCCTGGCCCAAACAGCCCCCCACCATTGCCAAGGTCATCACAGGCAGAGCGTGACTCGGCGGAGGAACAACCTGAGCCTGCCCCAGTAGGCAGAAGGAGGGGTGCCCAGTATGCTTTGGCCTTGGTAAAGAAACAACGCATAGCACATACACTGGCTCAGTAGGAACCCTGGAAATGATGCCTCTCTCTGACCCACACATATAGTAAAAGGGATGCCTAAGTTGACACTACCTGCTTCAAACATGTACAGGGAGTATAGTATGTGCATCCAACATAGGCAGCCCTGCAGCACCACCTGAGGCATGATTGCCATGTGTCAAGCAATTTAAGGTAGTGCTAAACAGCATTTACCACCATGTAGTATATGCAAACAGAATCGCACACACCAACTAGTACAACTGTGGTCAATGTCGAGCAATATTGGGCAATGTCCAGCAAAGCTGGTGAATATACAGCAATGTCGGACAAGCCTGGTCTAAGTAGGGCATAGCAGAACAAAAGCCAACATGCTTATATTTGCTTAACTGGCCCTTAAGCAGTCTGGTCTGCTCAGTATGGAAATATAAAGCAGTGATGGGCCTCTAACCCAGGATACTGTGCACCATAGTTAAAGTAGTGAACCACTAAACCATGACAGCATTGCACTGTTCAGCCAGTATGAAGGAATGTTGTAAGTCTATGCAAACTATCTCATGGAAAACCTGCAGGCACAGCATAATCCCTGTTGAGTTATGACACAAAGGTGAGTCCTGCAGTAAGAACAGAACTTGACTTCCAACACACACAGTATAAATGTTAATACTGGTCATGTTCACACACATCCACAAATGTAGTGGACTTCAGATTTCAACATACTGAAAGGTCACATTGGGCATACTCACACACTTGAATAAATGAGACATATATCAGGCAACAAAACATGGAAGGCCTGAACTGGGCATGCTCACACACTTAGGCCATGTCTGACTACAGCAGTAGGCCACACATATCTGGCAGTTGCATGTGTTAACCCAGGAACCTCTCACTATCCAGCAATCCACCCTGTGCACACAGTTACATTACAACAGACACTTATATAATATAGTGGAACCCTGTCATGATCAAACATGTTCCGCAGATACCTAAGTTGTTCATAAAAACTGGGAAAGCAAAGACAATAAAGACCTGCAAACAGCATCAGCAATAAATATTGTGCATCCTGAGCAGAAGCATAGGTTCAGAGGTCGATACTAGACTATCTGCCCTAGGGTATGTACAAGCCTAGCCAGAGTGTGTTTGGCTTTTGCAGCCCTGTCAGATTACTACACTGTGCCAGTGAATAGTAGGTCACACAAGATAGCCCATGTACGTTTAGGCTAGTGTGCCTCTGTCTAGCAGGGACACAGAAGATATCCCATGGGTAAACATATGATCACCCATACAGCCATCAAGATGTCCCCTGTAGGTGGTTAGTGGGTGGCTCTGCCTATGTGAAACCGTGATCACAATCTGGAGTGAGTGGAGGCCCTGGGATAAGAATCTGTCCCTCCAGCATGTCCTATTAACATCTGTGCTGAGGTATATGTCCCTGGAGTGTGTAGCTACAAGGGAGTTGGATATCCTGAGGTGGAGCATGTCCATTAATTCTGGGTTGGGTATTACTGCAAACAACAGGCACACATTATATCCGAGTAGGTGGTAAGCGACTGAGTAGAGCTGGAGTTACTGCATCTGAACTGTGCAGGTCATTCGTGTGAGTCTCTACATCTGGTTGGTGCGGAACTTATAGGTTTGTAGGTTCATAGGTAGATACTAGGCTATCTGCCCTAGGGCATTTATAAGCCTAGCCAGAGTGTATTTGGCTTCCGTCTCCCTATTAGATTAGTCTACTGTGCCTCTGTAAATTAGGTCACAGAAGGTACCCTTTAAGATTAGTTTGCTGTGCCTCTGTCTAGCAGGGACACAGAAGAGATCCCAAGGTTGAATTTGCAATTCCCCATCCACGTGTCCAGATTTGGCTTGAAGAGGGTCAGCGAGGGGCTATGTCTAATATGAATTGGGATTCTATTCCAGAGTTAGGGGAGCCTCTGGGAAATTAATCTGTCCCTCCAGCATGTCCTTTCTATTCTTGTGCTTAGGTTTAAGTCCCTGGAGCATGTATCTGTAAGGGACTTGGATTTTTGAGGTGGAGCATGTCCATTAATTCTGGGTTTGACATGGCTTTGTATGTCAGGCATAGATCGCCTCTGAGTAGGCGGTAAGCAACTGAGTAGAGCTGGAGTTTCTTTAGTTGAGCTGCACACGACATCTGTTTGTAGCCCATGATCCTCTTGGAGAGGTACTTTTGGGTCTCTCCAGTTGCTGCAGGTGTCGGGTAAGGTACATCCCAAAAGGGCCATTGTATTCAAGTATGGGGCTGATGAGTGACGAGTAGAGGGGCACAATGACTTCTCTTGATCTAGATGTGAACCCTTTCGTGATAAAGTGGCATATATAGAAGGTCTTTGTAACCACTTTGGCAATGTGATTATCAAAGGAGAGATTACTGTCTGCATTGGTCCCCAAATCTCAAATTACTGCTTCTGTACTTACTGGATTAGCACCTATGTGGTAATTTGTGTGCACCTTGTTTTTCCCAAAGGGGATGACTATGCACTTTTTAGCATGTAGCTCGAGCCCGTGGCTCTGGCACCAAACATCCATCTCTGTGAGACCCTTCTGGAGGATGTTTGTGTCAGCTGGAGAGTCGATTATGGCCCCCAGTTTGCAGTCATCTGCGAACTTTGTCAGCCATAACCCCCCCATGTTAGCCTGAACCTCAGAGAAGTATATACCGAACAAGAGAGGTCCCAGAACTGAGCCCTGTGGAATGCCACTTGTAACTGGTTTGGATTCAGACATGGCACCTACAATTCTGACCATGTGGGTTCTATCCCTGAGCAAGTTTGCAACCCATCTTGTGATATAGGGGTTGATATTTAAGCTGGTAAGCTTATTTATGATGCCCGAGTGGGGTATTGTGTCGAAGGCTTTTGCGAGGTCCAGGTAGGCTGTGTGGACTACCTTGCCCTCATCTATAGCTCTGGTAACTGTTTCAAAGAAATCAACTAGGTTTAAGAGGCAAGATCTGCCCTTAACAAAGCCGAATTGGGTAGGGTCCAGTGTCTGGAGGCTCCCAATGTCTTTGTTTATGAGTTCCATGATAATACGCTCCATAGCTGTACAGACCAGACTAGTCAGGCTTATGGGGCGATAGTTCCCAGGGTCCGTTGTGGCACCACCTTTGTGGAGTGGAACCACTGTAGCTGTATGCCATTATTTGGGTACATATCCTGTAGTAAGGCTAAGTTTGAACAGTGACTTAATGTGAGGGTTCAGTTCTTCTTGGAGCTTGTGTAAGACACAGCCTGGGACACCATCCGGTCCCATAGCTGCTGTGTTTTTTGCTTTGGAGTGGGCAGCTTTCACCTGTGCATCTGTGATGTCAGGGAGGATACATTCTGTCGGGATAGGCATGTGTTCCTTTGGGGGTGAAGGGGGGGAGAGGTTTGTGCTGAATCTGTCTGCCAGGATGTTGGCTATGTCTGTAGGTTTGGTATATTTTGTACTGTTATGCAACAATTCAGAGCATATCTGGGAGTTTCCACCCATATTATGGACATAACTAAAGAAGGGCTTGTGATTATCTTTAGTGTCTAGGGCAATTTCCCTTTCGGAACTGGCCTTTGATGATTTTATGAGGTATCGAAGTATCTTGCTAATACTGATCAGAGATGCCTTCCATTTTTGGGATTCTGCTCTGTCATGTAGTAGCTTCCTCCTTCTGTTGTATAGCTTATTTATGGCCAGGGTCCACCAAACAGGTCCCCTGTTTTTGGAGGAGTGAGTCTTCATTTTATTTGGGATAGCACGATCCATGCATTCCTGCAGGTGCTCATAGAATGCATTTGTAAAGGATTCTGTGGATTGGCCTGTATTATCCTCTGGCCCGTGGGCTTTGAAGGATTCCATCTCAATCTTGAGAAGTGCAAAGTTGGCTTTTGAGAAATTCTTTACAGTGATTTCCTTGGCTGGGGGTGGGGACGGGATATGAATGTCCATGGAAATTTGTTAATGGTCTGATCTTACCAATGAGGGGTTTACCTCTGGTGTGGAACATAGAGTCCCCATGTTGGTGATGACCAGGTCCAATATGTTGTTCCCTCTTGTGGGAGTGGTGACCAGTTGTTCCATCGCATTACAGTTTATAACCTCAAGGAACCATTGGGCGAGTGTGTTTGGGCATGAGTAGTTGTCGCAGTCAATGTTTGGGTAGTTGAAGTCACCCAATAACATAGTTTTAGGAGAGACCTTGATATTCTCAAGTGTTCTCAGGAATGCCAAGTGGGGTTCCTGTAATAGGGAGGGTGTTCTGTAGCAGGCTACTAACTGAAAGGCAGTTTGGCCTGCTGTTAGTTGCACATGGATGGTTTCTGATGCTTCGTGCAGTGCCACTAACCTGGAGGTGTAGGTATCTTTGATGAATATAGATACTACCCCTCCTTTTGTGCATCGGTCCGAGTTTTGTGTATGAAATGCATGGTATGAGTTATAACCTGGTAGTGCTGGGGTGCTCTCAGGAGCCTTGAACCAGGTTTCTGTTACTGCACAGACATCGATATTCTCCATACTGAGGAGAGCCTCGAGAGCATGCATCTTGAGGTTTAGAGTTCTGGCAGTGAGTAGCATTACCTTTAGATTTTGTATCCTTGGGGTGTCTATGGAGGTGAGTTTGTCCTTTGAGCCTTGCCTAAAAAATGCACTATGGGGGTGGCAAGAGGCATGGCCAGTATATGAAAGCCTAAGGGTGACAGGTGCAAGCCATCCCTAGTGGAGCAACGTGGCTTGTCGGGCATGTCATCCCAGGCTGACAGACACTGGATCCCCATTGAATGACACCAATACTTTAAACAATTGTTGAAACTGATCATTTTGTCTTTATACTGTGGCATCATTCTTGGTGAGGGCAAGATGCTACTCAAGGTCAGGGTCATACCAGCCTGGGCTACATGATCAGAGAGCTCCTCTATGTCTCTTTTCTTGTAGTCCAGGGAGGTACGTCTCATGTCATTCAAACCTGCATGGACAATGACGGAGTCATACTTGTACTTGCTTTGGAGTGACCTGAGTGCTTGCATTATGTGGTGGATCCTGGCACCTGACAGGCAGCTTACAGTGACCTTCTCCTTGTTCAGTCAGTTGAGCAGGATGTCAGTGTGCCGGACAATAGAGTCCCCTATAACAAGTGTATTTGGTGTGTTGTTTGGCCTTAAGAACTGTGACTGTGAGGCACACTGATCTTGTGAGATATGTGATTCATGGGTATTGTTGAGGGGTGGCTGTTGCTTGGGAATCTGTGGCCAGTACAGTTGCTACAGGTGTTGGGTAAGGTACACCCCAAATGTGGTGTTGTAACCAAGCACGGTTGTTATTAGTATAGGGGCACAATGACATCACTCGATCTAGATGTGAAACCATATGGGATAAGGTTGCTTATATAGAAGGTCTGTCCAACCACTGTGGCAATGTGAATATCAAAGGCGACAGTACAAATAAGTCATGTCCCCAATCACCTAACAACACCTACCATATGTAGTGGAGTACTATCTATGTGTTAATGTGTGGGCATGTTGTTATTCCCAAAGGGGATGACTATGCAACTAATAGCATTTAGCTGTAGGCCATGGCTGAGGCACCAGTCATCCATCTCTGTGAGACCCTGTTGGAGTATGCATGTGGCAGCTGGAGAGGTGATTATGGCACCCAGTTTGCAGTCAAGTGCGTACAAGGTCAGCCATATTCCCCCTGTGCTAGCCTGTACATCAGACAAATATATACTGAACAAGAGAGGTCCCAGGACCGAGCCGTGTGGGATGCCACGTGTAACTGGTGTATAGTCAGACATGGCACCTGCAATTCTGACCATGTGGGTGCTATCCCTGATCCAGATAGTAATCCATCATGTGAGATATGTATCCATATCGATGCTGGTGAGCCTATGCATAATGGCCCAGTGGGTTATTGTGTGGAAGGGTTTAGCAAGCTTCAGGTAGGCTGCATGTACAACTGTCCCTATATCGATGGACCTGTTAACCATCTAAAGAATACAAACATGTTCAAGAGGCAAGATCTGCCCACAACAACGCTGAAGTGTGTAGGACACAGTGTCTGTAGGTTCCTGATGTCTATGTTTAAGAGTCCCATGACAATATGCTCCATAGCTTTGCATAACAGGATAGTCAGGCTTATAGGGCAATATTGTCTGTTGTCCGTTCTGGCACCAAATATGTGGAGTGGGACCACTGTCGCTGTACGCCATTCCATGGGTACATATCCTGTAGTAACTCTGATATTGCACAGTGATGTAATGTGAGGGTTACATCTGTCATGAAGCCCGTGTAAGATGCAGGCCGGGACACCAACTGGTCCTATTGATGCTGTAATGTATGTTTTGGGGAGGGAAGCACTCACCTGTTACTGTGTGGTGTCAGGGAGGTTACACTCTGTTGGGATGGATAGTTGCTCCCTAGGGGGGATGGGGGGAGACATCTGCACTGAACCTGTTTGCTAGGATGTTGGCTATGCCAGTGGGTTCAGGGTAAGTGTAGTCAGTATGCAGTAACTAACAGCATATCAGTGAGTGTCCACCCAGGTTCCTGACATAACTGATGAAGGCCTTGTGATAGTCCTATGTGTCTGGTGCAATTGTCTGTGAGAAGAAGACCTTAGATAAGTACATGAGTGATCATAGCTGTCTGCTAGTACAGATCACAGATGCTTTCCCCATCTGGGATTGTGCTCTATCATGTAGTAGCTTCCTCCTGACATTGTACAGCTTATTAATGGCTGGTGTCTACCAGACAGGTCCCCTGCCATTGGAGGAGTGAGTCTTGTTGTTATTTGGGGTAGCACAATCCATGCAGTCCACTAGGAGTCCATAGAATGTGTATGTAAAGAATTCAGCAGTCGGAGCTGTATTTGACACTGTCTCAGGGTCTCTGAAGGATACCACCTTGCTTTGGTGAAGTGAGACGTTGGCTCATCAGAAGTTCACCAAGATTACCCAGGATGGGTGTGTGGAGTGTATATGTATGTCCAGTGAGATTGATGTATGTTCCGACCTTACCAATGAGGGGTATATTGCTGGTGTGGAACATAGAGTACCCATGTTGGTGATGATCAGGTCCAGCATATATTCCCCTTTGTAGCTGTGGTGACTGGTTGTGCCATAGCATATGAATTTACAAATTGTAGCAACTGTAGGGTGAGGTTGTTGCGGCTTGAGTAGTATCCCCAGTCAATATTCGTGTATCTGATGTCACCCAATATAATGGTGTTTGTGGAGACCATCATATCCTCCACTGTTCCCAGGAAAGCCGAGTGTGGTTCCTGAGTATGGGAGGGTGGTCTGTAGTAGGCAACAAACTGAAAGGCAGTTTTGCACAATGGTAGTTGTATATGTATGGTCTGTGATGCTTAGTGCAGTGCCACTAACCTGGAGGTGTGTGTATCTGTGATGTATATGGATACACCCCCTAGTTGTGTTGTCTGTTCCAAGTCCTGTGGTCAGAAAGCATGGTATGAAACATAACCTGGTAGTGCTGGTGTGCATATGTGACCCTGAACTAGGCGTCTGTTAGTGCACATATATTGCTATCCCCCATACTGAGGGGAGTCCTGAGTGGCCGCAATATGAGGGTAACACATCTGGTGTTGAGCAGCATTACCCTTAGTGTTATTTAATCTGTAATGTCTATGTAGGTGGGTTTGCCTTTTGAGCCCTGCTCAACAAATGCACTATGGTGGTAGCAAGAGCCTTAGCCAGCATTCAAAGGTCCAACAGTGACAGGTGCAAGCTGTCCATAGTGAAGCTACGTGGCATGTTGAGCATGTCACCACAGGCTGACAGACACTGTATCCCCTATGAATGACACCAATCTGTTAGCCAAGTGTTAAACGTGATATGTTTGTCTGTATACTGTGACATCATACTTGGTGGGTGTAAGATGCTAGACAAGGTCAGGGTCATACTGGCCTGGGCTACATGATGACACTGTTCCTCCATGTACCATGTCATGTGGTCCAGGGAGTAACGTCTGAGGTTTTACGCACCAGCATGGACAATGATGGTGCCAGTCCTGTACTTGCTTTGTAGTGACCTGACTGCATGTGTTATGTGGCAGATCCTGGCACATGACAGACAGCACAAAGGGACTATTCCCTTGTATGGGCTGGTGAGTAGTACGTCAGTGTGTCTGACAATAAGTGTTGCCTATCACAAGTGTATTATGTGTGTTGTTTAGCCCGAAGGCAAGTGACTGTGTGGCACACTGACATTGTGAACTATGTGAGATGTGGGTATTGTAGTGGGGTAGCAGTTGTGTGTGTGCCTGCTGTGGAGGTCTCTGCTGCTTAGGCAGAGTTCATTTACAGCATCCGAGTATTTGTATGTGTGATAATGTGGTTTGAGTGCTGTCACCAGAGGATATGTGAGACTGATATGTGGTGTGTGTATTTATCCTCACCACCTGATAGACTATGCCAGTCATGGGTCGAGAGAGCTCAGCACCCTGTATGTCTCTATAGGTGCATCTCACAAATATATCTGGGTTTGTTGTGAGGAGGAGAGTGTTGTCTGTGTACATGAGGCAGATGTGACATTGTGTCTACATCACAATATTCACCAGCTGGACTGGAGAGTGCACACAAAGCCGACCCCTGGACATGCCGGGATATCATCATGACATACTCTGTAGCCAGATGACAAAGGATCAGTAGGGTGTTAAGTGTGTAAAGGAGTATAACAGGGATTAGTTCTCAGGTTTGTTGGTGTTCTGTAAAGAGTAGCTGAGAAGGAGTCCAGACTGAATCATGACACCTCCGACAGCTATGTCATATATAGCAATGTACACACATATATGTCATGAGTCAGGGCTAACTGTACCTGACTGACAATGCCGACATCCTGACAGACAGGCCCACATATACATACCCACCTCCCACAGACGATAGTCCATATCATCATACCAGGAGATATCACATGTAGAATGGATGAACAGCTACCCCCAATGCTAAAAGCATGGCATCAAGTGGACTACATTGATTCCCAGTATGTGTCATGCATAAACTACAGAACAAACAGATCCTGCACCTGAACAGTCAGCTGAACCTCCCCCCCCTACACAGGATGTGGAACTGTTGAATGTTTTACAGCAACATATGGCACTCCACACAAGTGTTGGTGCACAACACACCATGGGAAGTACAGTCCAGTATGCCAATGAAGTATGATCTGCAAGGCCATGGAGTCCATCATAGTTGAAGTCATAAACCGAGCTATTGGAAGCTGACATACACACAACCCTACTAACCGTGGTATGTTCATGTGCAGATCATGGTTCCCAAACATGCTAGACTGTTTGCAAGGCAGCCACACAGGACATACATCTCTGAACACAGCTACACATGTCTCATATACACTTTGAACAGACCTTTATCAACATCCCAGACACATGTAGTACCCACAAAACCAACAAGCTGTGCATAAATATGTGTTGACATATGAAGGAATGTCGATGTGTCCACAGATAGATCACACAAGGTAAGGATTATGAGTTCCTGTTCCAGCTGTTGACACCTGACGACCCACATGGACCATTCTTGGAATGGCATAAAACAAAGTGTACACACATTACCATGTCCAGTCTGATGATGTCACCACCCTAGAAATACAGACAGAGAAGGAAAACCACCCACTAAAGCAAATAGCATGCTGCGCTAATGCATCTCTCTCTAGTATCATAACCTAGTTAGGTAGGGATTTGAATCCAGCAAATGCTGACTGTTCCCGTGTGTGGGGAGTGTGTGTATGTGTGTGCAATTCTCCTTGAAATGAGTGGCCTTTTTGAAAACTGGGAAAACACACTAAAGATGTACATTTCTCTTTGGAAAGACTGATGATGTCACCACCCTAGAAATACAGACAGAGAAGGAAAACCACCCAATAAAGCAAATAGTGCGCTGGGCTAATACGTCTATCTCTCTCTAGTATCATAACCTAATTAGGTAGGGGTTTGAATCCTGCAAACACTGACTGTGGCTGTGTGTGTAATTCTCCTTGAAAGGAGTGGCCTTTTTGAAAACTGGGAAAACACACTAAAGATGTACATTCCTCTTTGGAAAGACTGATGATGTCACCACCCTAAAAATACAGACAGAGAAGGGGAACCACCCAGTAAAGCAAATAGCATGCTGTGCTAATGTGTCTCTCTCTAGTATCATTAGGTAGGGGTTTGAATCCTGCTGACTGTGCATGTGTATGCAATTCTCCTTGAAAGGAGTGGCTTTTTGAAGACTGGGAAAACACACTAAAGATGTACATTCCTCTTTGGAAAGACTGATGATGTCACCACCCTAGAAATACAGACAGAGAAAGGAAACCACCCAATAAAGCAAACAGTGCACTGTGCTAATGCGTCTCTCTCTCTAATATCATAACCTAGTTAGGTATGGGTTTGAATCCTGCTAAATGCTGACTGTGCCCGTGTTTGGGGGGGTGTGTATATGTGTGTGCAATTCTCCTTGAAAGGAGTGGCCTTTTTGAACACTGGGAAAACACACTACAGATGTACATTCCTCTTTGGAAAGACTGATGATGTCACCACCCTAGAAATACAGACAGAGAAAGGAAACCACCCACTAAAGCAAATAGCGCACTGTGCTAATGCATCTCTCTCTAGTATCATAACCTAGTTACGTAGGGGTTTGAATCTTGCAAACGCTGACTGTGTATGTGTGTATAATTCTCCTTGAAAGGAGTGGCCTTTTTGAAGACTGGGAAAACACACTAAAGATGTACATTTCTCTTTGGAAAGACTGATGATGTCATCACCCCAGAAATACAGACAGAGAAGGGAACCCACACACTAAAGCAAATAGCGTGCTGCGCTAATGCGTCTCTCTCTAGTATCATAACCTAGTTAGGTAGGGGTTTGAATCCTACTAGCGCTGACTGTGCCCGTGTGTGGGGGGATGTGTGTGCAATTCTCCTTGAAAGGAGTGGCCTTTTTGAAGACTGGGAAAACACACTACAGATGTACATTCCTCTTTGGAAAGACTGATGATGTCACCACCCTAGAAATACAGACAGAGAAGAGAAACCACCCAGTAAAGCAAATAGCGTGCTGCACTAATGTGTGCTACTCTCTAGTATCATAACCTAGTTAGGTAGGGGTTTGAATCCTGCAAATGCTCACTGTGCCCATGTGTGGGGGATGTGTGTGCAATTCTCCTTGAAAGGAGTGGCCTTTTTGAAGACTGGGAAAACACACTACAGATGTACATTCCTCTTTGGAAAGACTGATGATATCGCCACCGTAGAAATACAGACAGAGAAGGGAAACCACTCAATAAGGCAAATAGCACGCTGTGTTAATGCATCCCTCTCTAGTATCACAACATAGTTAGGTAGGGGTTTGAATCCTGCAAGTGCTGACTGTGTCCCTCTTGGTCAATGCGGTGTGGGGCTTGCTTTTACTATGTTATGGCATATTATGATTACAACAGTAAGTGCATTGCACACACCAGGTATATGCATTGCAAATATATATGTGTACATGTTCCCTTAATCAGTACATAGGTGTGAAGCCTGCATACTACATGAATACATTTGTTGCCATTGACAGGTTGTGCCGCAGCTTCTCAGATCATAGGTCACATATGTATGTATGTGACAGGCCCATCCACTGTCGTGATCCGTGGCCAAGGTCATCTGTGCCACACACACCCATGACAGTTACTTTACAGTAGTGTGAGTGAGGGTATATGTCTGGGGTATATGTCAGGCATGTTCATACACAACAACGACTGCCAATAATGGACAGTCTTTATAGGTGTACAACCGCCTTGTGGATATGCATCCAGGCCTCCAATGTCTCATGTGACACACCTTGGGACTCCACAATACCTATGGATATGTGGATACCAAGGGACACATGACATAACATGAGGCTGTATGTACACATTGGTACCCACCATACATGTTGTGGGCTACCACCTATGTGGTACTGAAGGGATAGTAAGTATAGTACATGTGGATGACAGGCATCTGTCTGTATGATACCCTTGTGTAGGATATGTGTCCCATCCAGGGAATGGATTGTAGGCCACTGAATGCATTACCAGATGTGGATGAACACATCCCTAGTGTGTTTGGATGTACCTAAGGGGGCTATATGCCAAACAGGTTTGGGCACAGGAATGGGTGGTTGTAATTACCACTGGTTAGTGTTATAGTGTAGCACGTGAAGAATACAACTGTTACTGAGTTCCCTATGACTGTATGTCATTTGTCAGGACATCATCCAATGATTGATTATAGTCATGCTGTTGAGGTTATGTATACTACCATACCGCAAATCATCGACAGATACTAACAGTATCACCCACAGCATGGTGTCTACCCATGTCATACACACATGTCTACCCATGTTAGTACATAACTGTAGTAGAATGCATACTGCCCATTGACAGATACTATGACATGTTAACAATGTCTACAACAGGGCATGCCACATGTCCCATGTGTCCACTATGCACGTACATACAGACAGTGCACACCCACCATGTTCACAGATGTACACTTGCTAATCTGTACTGCACACATCACACACATACTGTCCACTCACAAACACATGCTGGCAACACATTACACGTCAGCCAAGTGGCACATGGGTGGACAATACATAGTCAGACCTAACAGTGGTGTAAACAATGCTACATTGACAATCTGAGCTTTGATGAATAATGTCTGCTGAGATATACCTACAAGGATGGCATTACACTTTCCTGTTGACAACTTGCTCATATTGCTACAGTGCTATAGTGTCACCCTGTGCATCAGCACCATGTTAGTCTGTTCCTCCATCAATGTTACAGATGACAGGAGGCAACACAGGTATCATCATATGCACAAGGCATTTTGTTGTTTGCCAGAGCCTGACATTGATCCATCCAATCGACATGTCTCTGTGTGTGTGTGTGTGTGTGTGTGTGTGTGTGTGTGTGTGTGTGTGTGTGTGTGTGTGTGTGTGTGTGTGTGTGAGGGACAACAGTACAGCAAGGGCCAATGTTGATGTAATGTGTGTGTGTGTATGTGTGAGCCCTAGTTGTTTGGTTAATGTGTGTGTGTCTGCATGCACACAGCTCCACCATGTGGCCGCCATATACAGTAGTTTGTGGGACAGCCACAGACTGTACCTGCTAGGCTGTACAGATCACTGTCTCCGGCCACGGACACAGTACCTGTGCCTGGCAGGGGTGCTACGGACAGTATCGGGTACAAACCCTGACTGGGTACTGTCCTCAGAGGCAGAGGTGGGACGACTGGACCCATGTCCCTGCTGGGAATGGCCAGAGCCACGTGCACGTGGTCTACTGGGATGGTCAATGGACAGGCCAGCCCCAGCATTGCTGGGGCTGGTACTGCCACTACGGGAGCGGCTGTGAACTGGGGGCCATCCGCGACCACTGCCAGCTGCTGCTGTTGCTGGCATGCGTCCGCATCGACGTCGCAACTGTCCCGCACGGTCCTGGCTCATGGATGACATATTGTGGATGGCATCTACTGTCTCCCCCCAACATCTATCAATGACCTCGGTGTAAGTCCGGATGGCACCGGCAAGGTCACGGATGCTGTCATTGATAGCGGTGTAATGTGCCCTCTGCACCCTAAGTCCCTGCCTGGTGTAACGTTCCATACATGCCTGAGCCTGCATTACAGCCTGGAACATACTGGACATTGTAAGACCAGTGAGGTCACGCCTGCCAGGGGCAATATGATCAGCGGTGCTCCCCCGAGAACCCCTGGACCTCCGCCTATGTGGTACCATTCCAGGAATACGGCTATGGCTACTGTGAGGGGATGCAAGTGCCATGGTTACCACACTCTCCTGGTCAGTGCCAACTGCATGCTGCCCCTCGCCTATGGCCATTGGTGGTGAGGGATGTATTGGCAGTATGAGTGTGCACATAGATAGGGTTGAACACTGTGTACTGTCGATTGCTGGACCAACGACAGACCCTGTCAAACCTTCCTGTGTCAAAATACATGTCTCATCATCAGCACTATTCGTGGCAGTGACTTCAGGTTCCCTTCTGCATTCGGCCAGCCCTAGCTCAGCACCTGTGAGAAGAAGACAGGAATCACACTTTACGGTCTGCACACATGCACACATGCACACATGCACACATGCACACATGCGCACATGAACACATGCACACATGAACACATGAACATATGAACACATGCACACATGCACACATACACACATGAACACATGCACACATGCACACATGAACACATGCACACATGAACAGCAATACACTCATCACTACAGCACATACACACACACACCAGCAATCCAACACATACTCTATAGTGGGTGAAGGTGGGTGTCAGTATCACAGGGTAAACAGTCACCACACATGTGTCAGCATGCTGAATATGTGTTGCACAAGACCATACAGTGCAAGTGTAGACGCCCCAATGTAATGGCAGTATACATGGCTTTGTTGTAACTGTGTCATTGCTCAGTGATTGGCTACACCCTGGAGCACAATTTGTACATGGACACAACATTGCTGTGCAGGTATTATCAGCTCTGCAATGCCCTGTGCACCATCACTCACAAGCATACATGCCATGGCTGCATGTGTTATCTGTGTGACACATAGATATCAATGTCTGAGTACAGTGTCTGTGTCCAAAGCAGATAATAGTGGGCACGGGTGTAGCACATGCATGCTATGTACACACACGGGACAATTGCTGCATGTTGACGTGAAGGTATCCCAATGCTCTACATGGCCAGTGTACAGTGGCTATGGTGAGTGTGGGACATATTGCAGATATGTCGGTGCCACACATGGCATGCTACACGACTGCAACATTAAACACCACACATACCCAATGTGTGTCAAGTGACCTTACACCCACTAGCATTCCAGGACATATATGTGACACTTTGTTTGGATGGCGACTGCTGTGCATATTGTGTATACTGGCATATGTAAGCACACATACAACATGCTATGCATATTGTGTATAGGTGCATATGTTTGCCCACGCACAACATTGAGGTGCAAAGCAATGACTGCTATGAATAGTACTGTGGTCACTGTAACTGGATGGGATGTAGTACCCTGTGCCATCATCAACATGCATCCTGTGGTCACTCACAGCTACTAATGTGTGCAAGACCACCGCCTAGCATGCTGTACCTGAACTGCAGTACCATGGCTACGTTCACAATTACACAGACACCTTGTACATGGGTGTGTGAGGTGACCAATAGGGAGCATTGCCTAGCATGACTGTGTTATGTGTTGCAGAGTGTTGCACACACCCATGATAGGACTCTACCCTTGAGGTACAGCATGTGTGTGTGCAAGACATGTGGGATACTGATGTGTGACCTTACAGCGGGTGTGATGGGAAATGTAGCATGTTTTCATGTACTGAGTATGATAAACATGTTCTGTTGTGTACAGCTGTAGCAACTATGCATATCTAAGGTGCAGTACAGTGTTGCCACACTTGTGTCTGCTGCACTGTGCAGTGTATGTGATTGAGGCAGCTACTGACTTCAATGAGATGATTAATGTCTCACAGCAAACATGGACAGCATGCATTATGCGTAGGTGTGTTACGTGTACATGGCCTACACCTCACCTATGACATGCACATTTCATTACCAATATTAAAGTGTTAACACACTCACCAGCATGTACCGTCTGCCCTGCTGTCACACCAGAGGGACCTACAAGAATATGACACAATTTATCAGTGGCCACAACTGCGGCATTGCTACCGTGAGTGAGTGCGCTAATTTACAGTGGAACAACAGTCAACAGTCACAGGTCTGGAGATACTATTCTGAATATCAGTATTGCACATGAGAGGCAGCACAACTGCTAAACACACAGTACACATCTCACATAAGCATATTCTAACAATACAGGTAACGGTAGTCTACAGCTAGGGCATATTACCTGCATGCTCTATGTTGTCCTGCTGGATAGCTCCAGCCTCCATGATGACACATGCATGATGTTGTTGCTGCTGTAGGCCAGGAGCCAGCACGCTTAGGAGCAGCTCCTCCACTCTGGTGGAGGGGGGGATGTATGGATGCCCCACCACCTGTGGCAAGTTGTTGCCCATGGATATCAGACGCACGCCGCCGGACATGTCTAATTAAATCACTGCAGTGATGGCGTACCTGCTCATATGTCCGGTTATGCATGCCTATGTCATTTACCCGGCAAACAAAATCTTGCCACAGTGCAGTACGCTCATGCTGGTGCTGGCTGGCCCTGGAAAAAAGCAGGGCATAGTGCTGATACAGGCTGGCCTGTATGACCTCCTCCTCCTCTGCAGCTGTATACGCAGGATTGTGTTGATGAGCCATAACCCTGGAAGACAATTAAACAATATGTGTGAGCAAGTCATGTGGCACACTTAACATTATGAAGTACAGATATCACTTAACTGCCAGATATAGCATCTGTCTGTCTATCAGAGGATACACACATTCAATACCACCTATCAGTGCTCAGCCCACAACTGCCTGACAGTGGCTGCTGCACTCCATACAACAAACCAGTATACACCAGTACTCGGCACACTGTATGGGATACAATGCACAACCTCACACTGGGGGTATATATCAAGCTAATGCATGACAAATATTGTCATCCAATGCAATGAATGTAATGTACAGTTACAGTATTAACAGTAAACCACCCCAGTCTTTGATGCCATACCCCTACCTAACATATGTGCATGGTTGTTAATATAGCTGGCATACTGCTGTAACAGAGTATACATGTTACTAAGTACACACACATACCCTGTAACACACATGTGATTGCGGCCATGGTACAGGCATAATTACACACACATTAGACATACAAACAACACACAAATGTATGCCAACACAGATGAGCATTACCTGTGTACCTAATAGTACTATGTGCCCCTACTTACAGATAGCTATGCCTGAGGAATGTAATCTGTGCAGACTACAGGAAACACACAAGACAGTGATACCAGGGAATGTGAACATGCACCATACTGTGGTGTTTAGGCCTACAGCTTCAGGTAGTACAACAGTTCATATGTGACCTGGATTCACCAGCAGTACCACTTACTGAGCATACATGTATTGCTTCAGCCTACAAAGGGACAACACAGTCGTACACAAGGTACTACGTCACAACATATGCCATCCTACTATGTCTGCATCCCAATAACTGACACATCTTTCTCTGCCCTCACACCTAGGATACAAACTACCATGACAGACACAACCTCACGCTAAGCTATCACATCTTTATAGACCTTGCACACAGTCAGTATCACACTCATTGCACCTCACATAGCTGGTATTGCACTGAGTACATGTGTGTGTGCATTGTGTCATAGGTAGGTACTACGCTATTGGCACAGGGCCTACAGCAGCCTAGCCTTATGCTACCCTGCCATTTGACACACATGTAATGTGATTACACTTGCTCCTGTCAAATGGATACACAGAGGTGACTCCCAGGGCATATTACCTATCTCCATAACATTCATCGGGGGTATCTTTGACATCTACTAATGAGGAGCCTTGTTTATTAATGCTGGGTAGTTTAGTCCAGAGTATGGCATATTTGTGTATAGGAACTTGTACCTCCAGCATGTGCTGCTTAGTGCGTTGACAAGGATTAGGGCCCTAGGTCATGTAGCCCGGAGGGATTGTGAGGTGTTGTCATGGTGGTTGGCCGACTGCTGTGGGTGTGACATACCTCTATATGTCCGGCAGTGGTAACCTCTGTGTAGGACGTATGCAATGCACTCTAGCTGTGGTTATGTGAGTCAGTCTGCATAGGGCATGTGTTTGGGGCAGTGTCACTCTTTGTTAGGTATGTCTGTGGCCTTTCCACTTGCTGTGGTTGTCATGTGAGGTGCATACCACATGGAGCATTGTGAGGAGTAGGGGGTACACTGACCTATATTTCCCTAGATGACACACCTTTTGTGATGACACGTACCATGTAGAGGGATTACAAGACTAGTGTGGAACTGTGAATATCAGAGGGGAGGCTACTGTACACCTTTGTCCCATGTTCCCTTCTGACACCTTCAGTGTTAGGCAGACAACCACCTATCTGGTAGTTAGTGGGTAAAGTGTTTTGGAATGGGGTATGGTACTGCAGTATCAACACTGGTGTTCAGTCAATGCGTTGGTCACCAGGCACCTGTTGCAGTACATCAGACCCCGTGTCTCCCTCTCTCACTCTATATATATATATATATATATATATATATATATATATATATATATATATATATATATATATATATATATATATATATATATATATAGATATATATATATATATATATATATATATATATATATATATAGATCTCTATATACATATCTATATATGTAGCTCTCTCTCTCGAGATATATATATATATATATATATATATATATATATATATATATATACATACCTATATATATCTGGATATATCCATATATATCTGTATATCACTGTATATATCTATATATGTATATATCTATATATCTACATATATCAATATATGTATATAGCTATATATCTACATATATCTATATATCTACATATATCTATATATCTATATATCTATATATGTACATATCTATATATCTGTATATGTGTATATATCTATATATATATATATATATATATATATATATATATATATATATATATATATATCTATCTCTCTCTCTCTCTATATATATATATATATATATATATATATATATATATATATATATACACATACTTGTAAACATCCATTGCTGTACATATACATGCACATATAGGCACATATACTGGCCACCTTTCATGTTGGGAATATCAATCATTAAACAGTTGTGAGACATACAATTATGTAATAATATTGCACAGTGTTGTGCGGAATGCATTTTGCTGTCCTCAGGTCTGTATAGCTGTAGCAGGCCTTACTGGCTCAGTCCGACAGCATTTAACCACCACATGACATATACCTGCACTGCTTGCTGTTTTCAATGCCACACACTACAACCTACATAGATATGTTCACATAGCAACCTTCAACTACATATATATGTCTAGCCTTCACTAACAGTTGCAGTATGTCCCTTGCCCTATGCACATCTGCATTTACATATAGATACGGACTGCGCCCACATATGGAGGGTTCACAGTATGTACAGTACCCTTCAGACACATCATTCGGATGCCAGCAAATACATATCTGTTACATACCTTACCTTTGTATTTCTTACCTCTGTCTGTTGTACCTGTTGACGTTTATTTTTCTTTTTAAATATTTTTTTTTTGGTGTCTCCAAACACCTCTGTTTGTTCATCTGTTTGTCTGTCTGTCTGTCTCTCTCTCGCTTGCTCTCTCTCCATATGCTGCAATGATATTATTGCATGTGTGGACAGCACGTACAGGCTGCTTTTGTAGGTATCTGCACATGTGCATGTGATGGCCTCTGCACCAATTGGTGCCCACCATTTAGTAATTGCATGCAGCCTGCTGTGTGCTAATTGCAGTTCTCACTGTGATTTCAGGACACTGCTATAAAATGATAGGTTAGGTAGGCATAGGCCTTTCAGTTTTGCAAGGTGGGGACCATGCTTGTTTGCTGTGGACACTGTTGTGTGAGTCAGAAGGTTGGTATATGTCTCATATCTGAAGCTGGGTTGTAGCCAGTGAAATGCATGTTGTACTGAAATCTGACTGTTGCTTCTTCCAGTACACTCTTCTCAGTGTGTCAGTTTACTCACACCTCCTAATGCTAGCACTGGATACATGGGAGTATGTACTTTCTTTTGGAATTAGGGAATTAACTAGCATACAACAGTGGTTATTGCAATGTATTGCTCTGGCTTTCCTATTTTCCCTTTACATTCACTCCTTGTAATGCATGTTACATTTTTTTCTTGCAATGTAATGCCCTGGCTTTCCTTTATTCCCTTTACATTCACTCATTGTAATGCATGTTATACGTCTGTCTTGAAATGTATTGCTCTGGCTTTCCTATTTTCCCTTTACATCCACTCCTTTTAATGCATGTTACATTTCTTTCTTGAAATGTATTGCTCTGGCTTCCCTATTTTCCCTTTACATCCACTCCTTTTAATGCATGTTACATTTCTTTCTTGAAATGTATTGCTCTGGCTTTCCTATATTCCCTTTACATTCACTCCTTGTAATGCATGTTATATGCCTGTCTTGAAATGTATTGCTCTGGCTTTCCTATTTTCCCTTTACATCCACTCCTTTTAATGCATGTTACATTTCTTTCTTGCAATGTATTGCTCTGGCTTTCCTATATTCCCTTTACATTCACTCCTTGTAATGCATGTTATATGTCTGTCTTGAAATGTATTGCTCTGGCTTTCCTATTTTCCCTTTACATCCACTCCTTTAATGCATGTTACATTTCTTTCTTGAAATGTATTGCTCTGGCTTCCCTATTTTCCCTTTACATTCACTCCTTTTAATGCATGTTATATTTCTTGCAGCACCAAGTTATTGTATATCTGCTGTGGCTTAGTGGTATGTCATACAGACTGGTGAGTCCAAGGTGTGGGGTTTGAGACTGACAAGGATATTTTATTTTGCTGCTGAGCAGTACAAGGGCCTTGTCATACAGAGTGACTAAGGCACTTTTAAGCAGTTGTAAGTGGGTTTGCACGGGTTTACGCGACTCTTAGTAATGCTTAGCTAAGCGCACACAAGCTCACACTCACGTACACACGTAAAGTGCTGTGAAACTCTGGGCAACTTCATTTAGCTGGGTAAAGCACTGCTAAACTCTGGGAAACTTTATTTAGCTGGGTAAAGCACTGCTAAACTCTGGGCAACTGTATTTAGCTAGGTAAAGCACTGCTTAAATACTTATATCAAATCAAAATGATCATATCATACCATTCCACATAACCTGCTGGTAAAGACCCACAGTACAAGATTTGTGTTATGGCATTCCTATTTTCCCTTTACATTCCCTCATAGTAATGCATGATATATTTATTACAGCACCAAGTTATTGCATATCTGCTGTGGCTCAGTGTAATTCATGCAGTCTAGTGTGTCCAAGGTCTGGGGTTCGAGACTGACAGGGGTATTTTATTTTGCTGATGAGCAGACTACAGGCCTTGTCATACAGAGTGACTAAGGCACTTTTAAGCAGTTGTAAGTGGGTTTGCGCGAGTTTGCGTGACGCTTAGCTATGCTTATCTATGCTTAGCTAATCGCACACAAGCACACACCCACTGACTACTGCTTAAAAGTGCTTACTCCTGCTAACACCCACACTAATTTCTTTTAAAGAAAAGAAAATGGGGAAATAGGAAAGTGGTGAAAAAGGGGGCACAAAGAGGGTAGGACAGTAGGAAAACAAGCTCTGGATGTGCAGGAAGGATGTAGGGAAGGCCCATAGCTGCCCAATTCTTTACCAGCAACAGCTGTGCATATGTTAGAAATTTAGAGTGAGATTTGAAACCTTCCACCCCTGAGAGAGGAGTGAGGACAACAAAGTATGTTGTACAGCCAATTGTAATTATCAGTTTACATGTCCAGCAGACATGTGTGCGAAATGGGCAGCTATGTATGGGGCGTAATTTTTTTGCAGGTACAGATTGCCCTTTTTTTTTTTTTTCAGGTAAGAGTGGAATGTGAGGTAAAGGAAGTAGGAATATTAAGGGAGGTGGGTTGGGGAGGTTAACAGACAAGACAAACAAGACGCATACAGGGGTGGAGTATGACACATGTGGGTACACACAATTGACGGGGATGGATGTTTGGATATTGCAAGCCCATGAACCCACAGATGGCAACAGTGGAACTGAGATCCTCACCCATGGGCAGTTACCACTGTGCCTTCACAGCCCAAGCTGAGGCTGTGCTGTGGGCTGGATAAGAGGGGCAGGCACACCCGTGAGTTGCACCACTCTTGCCTCAAGCTGGCATAGGGGATCAGTCACAGAATGCCTGATCTCACTACGCACCACAGACCGGACCCTTTGGAGGGTGAGTGGAGGCTGTCCTCCGGCCACGCTTGCAGGGGGGGAGAGCCCCATCCCCTGCAGCGCTTCCACCCAAAGGTGGCACAGGGCCACCAGAGGAGGAGGTCCCGGCCTGGGCACTGGTGCCAGGTGCAATCGTCAGCTGAGGTGGGAGAGGTGGGTCCGCTGGGACCCGCCTTCCCAGTTGTCTTATGTTTAGCAGTATTTAATGGCATTTTGGGTTAGTAACAAACAACACCATTCCAAATTAGTTGGAACAGCATGCATTAGTATTCCCATTAACCAAACACACATGAATTCCAAACGATGAACAGCAAGCATAACACATGCATATTTAGAACAACAGTGGACATTCCAACAGCATGCAGGATTGATTGGTGGCAACAGGCCATCAGGTTTGGATATGTGAACAGGGCGCATGCATCAACGTACATGCAGATATGTATAAACCAACAGGACAAATGTCCATAGGAATTAATTGTGAATACACATACCCAGTTTGGTGTGGAATGGCATCATTTGTGAACATAACATAGGGTGGTAAAATATTACATTAACAACTTAAAATACCTATACATATACTGTACATTCCTACTAGATGCAGATATATATCCCCTACATGTATTAGTACAGTTCCCTGTATGTAACCTTAGAAATGTTGGTGATGGAGATGTTACTGCTACATTAATATACATTCCATTTGTATTCATATATGTTCATATCTGGCTGTGTTCAGGTAAAGTATCCTGCTACATTTGAACAGTTATGTACAGTTCTAGCAACACACTGACATTTGTGGGATCACAGGCACAAGCTGCTCATGTACCGGATTAGCATGTACATACTATACATGAAACAGTTGAGGACTATAAATATTCTTCTGAGATACTGGCATTCCCATCAGCCAGTTTATATGGGCCTAGACAACTGTGGATGTTCAGCATTTCATACAACCATACTATCTCCATAATGCAAGGGTACAACAACATATCCAAAATGTGGGACGGACACAGTCCAGGTATTGTACTTTATTAAAAACATTTCACTCTTTGGTTGTGGCTGTCTCATTCATTTCATTATGTAGTGCATGCAGTATACCTTTATTCCAGACTTCTTACACCTTTATTGGTAGCTTCAAACTCTTTTTCACACTCTCTCACTTATTTTATATTTACATTTCAGGATGGTACTTCTTTCCAGGCTTTATTAACATTTATTACTGGGTTACAACAATCCTTTCCAGCTGACTCACTTGTTTCATATGACAGTATATACAAGGATGTATTCAAGACTTGTCTGTCCTTTATTGATGGATTAGAACACTAATTTTCAGGCTGAAGCAGTTATCTGATATTACAATACAGGTGGAAACTCTATTTGAGACATGTTTATTCTTTATTAATGGATTACAATACTCTTTTTCAGGCTGCATCACTTATCTGATCTTAGAATACTAACAGAAGCTTTATTCTAGGCTTATTTGACCTTTATTACTGGGTTACAACACTGAACTCTTTTACAGGCTGTCTCACTTATATTCTATAATAATACCAGCTGAATAATTACTAACCTGTCTGGTGGCGCAGCCTTAACAGTCTATCAGCATAGGCTTGCTGATTCGTGAAATTAACACCTGCAGCTGTAATATAAATGAAGGGATATTGGAACATACCTATCCATACTATAGGCTAGGATAGCATTTCTTACATACTTAATTACATGGATACTTACTCAGTAGTGGGGCACTGGGCACATGACGGGTTTCCTGGATCCATCGGTTCAGTTGGTCCTCTTTCGATGCTTCAGGTCCGCATGGTGGTGACAGACCTGTTCACCAGTCCTGGGAATGCCTGTGGCACTGGTAAGATCATGTGCCAACTGATTCCACAACTCTGCCTTGTATGCTCCCCATTGAACCTGGCATTGCATGAGTCGGCCTTCATGTTGGTGGACTAGGAGCCAAACCATATATTTATAATCCTCAATGCCCCACCTTTGCGCTCTAAAGCGATTACCCTCTCCGACGCCTGCCATCCTGACTGCAAGTGAGTACCACAATCAGTTATGGCGAGTATTCCTGCCTATGGGGCTTAAACATACCACATTTCCCGCACTTTTTTGTGATTGGCCATTTTTGAGAATTCTAAGCTGACTGCAGACCTGCTTAGTAATGGTTAATCTACCATTTCTATGTATATGTATCCTAATAGTGACTGTTTCTCCTAAGCTGTCATGGCTTAGTGATTCTGTGCTTTGATTACGATGCACAGGGTCCTGGGTTTGAACCTTGTCACTCTTTTATTTTAATACTGTCTAGACAGGCTAGGGGGTGTGGCTGCGTTTAAGCAACCTAGCTCTACGTTGCACCCTGGTGCCCTACGGTGCCCTGGTTGGCGCGGCACGCACATCCGCGCAAACACATTGCGCTGGGTAAAGTGCTTTTAAACTTTGGGCAACTCTATTGCGCTGGGTAAAGCACTATTAAACTATGGGCACCTCTGTTTAGCTGGGTAAAGTGCTATTAAACTATGGGCACCTCTGTTTAGCTGGGTAAAGCTCTATTGAACTATGGGCACCTCTGTTTAGCTAGGTAAAGCACTGCTTAACAGCAGGTTAATATATATATATAGATCCTTTAAAAATATATATTTTGTTCACTGATACATTGGCCATTTCACTGCTTTTAATTAAATTTTAATCATATATATGTCTGGTATTATTTCAAATACTGATTTAAAACATAAATAAGAAGGGGAGTGGTGGGACTTGAACCATGAATGCTTCTTCTTTGTGCATACGCTCTGCCATTATGCTATTGCAATTTGGATTAATTTGTATAAGTAGTTCTTATATGCTCTTCAGTGTCACAATTGCTAACTGTGGTTAAGCAATGGGCACACTCGCACAAACAAGCGCAAATACGGGCAGCTATATCGTGGATTTAAAAAATATATATTTATTTCTTACGTTTTATAACTGTGATGGGGGTTTACAGTGTCAGGGAGTGTGGTGTTGGGTGCAAGTACATTTGAGCGAACTCGCTCTTGTCTGTTGACACTATGCTTTTTAAAACCTTGCAGGGGTGTGGACTTTTAGACTGCTCGGCAGTCGGACACACCCCCTGCTTTCCTACTCAGTCCGTGTAAGAGTTACGGATGAGTCAGCGTGCCCTCATGAATATTCATGGCACGCTGACGTCAAGCCGTTCAACTGCAGCCTCCGAGTAAGACTTAATAAGTCTTACATGGAGGTGAATCCGGGGGTTACTGATACTATTTTAGATTTTAAACTTTATGTAAGAAAATTAAATCTGAAATACTTGTTTGATGGTTTATCCACTCAAGATACTGGGTACTTAAGAAAGAAAAGGAATGTTAATCCCCCATTAGTTAACACTTTGGGCACTTGTTCTACTATTTGTGAGAATGATATTTACAGTTTACAGGATAGTAAAAAAAACAAGTTGGTTATAGAGAAAATTTGACCAAGGAAGAAACTATGGCTTTGAAACAGCTTGTTTCTTATGGAGACATAAGATATATGAAAGCAGACAAGGGACAATGACTTGTTATTATGAATAACAAGGATTACTATGGAAGTATTAAGGAGATGCTGGCAGATGGAGACAAATCTTAAAGTGTCCAAGGATTTTGTTAGGAAAAAGTTCCAAGAATTAGATATTATTTTGCTGGATTTATTATACCAGCAATGCATTTCGATAGACTTGAGTTTTTGTGTGTTGAGCAGCCTCAATTAGGTATGCTATCTGGCATCCCTAAAATACACAAAAATGAAAAGCATCCCCCATTCAGGCCTATCGTTTCTGCCCCCTTCAGTAAAACTTCAAAAATGTCCATGTATTTAGATGGAATACTTAATCCTATTGTACAAAACAGTAAATGGTTCCTAAAAGATTCATGGATGTTTCTGGATGAGCTTTGACTCTTTAACTTCCAAGGAGAGGAAACATTTCTGTGTACATTGGATGTATGTTCATTGTATACTGTAACAGATCAAAATGAAGGAATAGAGTTCATGAGGCTTTATTTGGGTAAAGTGAAGTTTAAGCAGGATATTTTTGTCACTTGTCAGCTAATGGAAATAGTATTACATAACAACTTTTTCATGTTTGGTAAAGACGTTTACCAACAAACAAGTGGCGCAGCAATGGGGGCACACGTACTGCCTGTTTTTGCCAATTTAGTTATGTGTTGGTGGGAAGTCACATTTTTGGAGAAGATGGATTTATTTAAGTATGTTAGATATTACAGGCGTTATATTGATGACCTGTTTTTTGTCTGAGCTGGTAGTGGTAAACAGCTAGATGAGTTGTTCCAGCAAATTAATCAATCAGTGTCTTGGCTCAAGTTTACTATAGGTAATAAAGGTACAGAAGTCCAATTTTTGGACGTTGAAGTTAAAATGGATGTTGATAACAAAGTATTTGGAAGCAACATCTATGGAGAAGTACAGAGAAGGTCAGAAGGAGTTGCATTGTCTCTTTGTGGACTTAGAGAAAGCATATGACAGGGTGCCTAGAGAGGAGTTGTGGTACTGTATGAGGAAGTCAGGAGTGTCAGAGAAGTATGTAAGAGTGGTACAGGATATGTACGAGGGTAGTGTGACAGTGGTGAGGTCTGCAGTGGGAGTGATGGATGTGTTTAAGGTGGAGGTGGGATTACATCAAGGATCAGCTCTGAGCCATTTCTTATTTGCAATGGTGATGGACAGGTTGACAGACGAGATCAGACAGGAGTCCCTGTGGACTATGATGTTTGCAGATGACATTGTGATCTGTAGTGAGAGTAAGGAACAGGTTGAGGAGACCCTGGAGAGGTGGAGATATGCTCTAGAGAGAAGAAGAATGAAGGACAGCAGGACTAAGACAGAATATATGTGTGTGAATGAGAGGGAGGATAGAGAAATGGTGAGGATGCAGGGAATAGAGCTGGCAAAGGTGGATGAGTTTAAATACTTGGGATCAACAGTTCAGAGTAATGGTGAGTGTGGAAGAGAGGTAAAGAAGAGAGTACAGGTAGGATGATGGAGTGGGTGGAGAAGAGTGTCAGGAGGGATTTGTGACAGACAAGTACCAGTAAGAGTAAAAGGGAAGGTCTACAAGAGGGTAGTGAGAAAAGCTATGTTATATGGGTTAGAGACAGTGGCACTGACAAAAAAGCAGGAGTCAGAGCTTGATGTGGCAGAGTTGAAGATGTTAAGATTTGCACTGAGTGTAATGAGGATGGACAGGATTAGGAATAAGTATATTAGAGGGTCAGCCCAGGTTGGAAGATTTGAAGACAAAACCAGAGAGGCAAGATTACTTTGGTTTGGACATGTGCTGAGGAGGGATGCAGAGTATATTGGGAAAAAGATACTAAGGATGAAGCTGCCAGGTAACAGGAAAGAGGAAGGCCTAAGATAAGGTTTATGGATGTGGTAAGAGAGGACAAGCAGGTGGTCGGTGTGACAGAGCAAGATGCAGAGGACAGGAAGAAATGGAAATAGATTATCCACTGTGACAACCCCTAACGGGAGCAGCCAAAAGAGGAATAAGATCTATAGAAAGAAAATTTTTACTAATAATTACTTGCACTTTGATAGTTACCATCCCAAATATATGAAAATTAATGTATTCAAAGGGCAAGTGATTAGACTTAGTAGGATGGTTAGTGATGACCATCAATTTACAATAGAACTGGACATACTTAAACAGTTGTTTACTGATAGAGAATATCCTAGTCAAACCCTTGATGAAGTTATACAATATGTTAAAAATAATAGGGAACATAGATTTTCACCCATTCTGAGAGCAGGATTTCAGAAGAAGAATTCTGATCAAAGTGTGGGTGAGAATGAGGGGTTAAAATATGCATTTCCTGTGCCTATGAGTACTGATGGGCCAAATATTAAAAAGTTGATTTAGGAAAATTGGAAGATTATTTTGGGTAATGAGGAACTGACTAGAATTATTGGAACTGAACCAAATTTTATTAACAAAAAGACAAGAAATTTAAAAGAAATTATGGAAGGGGGCATAAGAATGAAGGTCAAGATAGGGTTATTACCCATCTAGGAACATTTCCTTGTACAAACTGTCGTCAATGTAGATTTATGATGGGGGTGCAGAGCCATAATTTCAAACATCTTAAGTATACTTTAATAGCTAAAGAAAGGTATGACTGTCAAAGTGAAGGATTGGTATACCTTGCAGTGTGTTCAAATTGTGAAAATTTCTATATAGGTAAGACCATTAGAAAGTTAAAATACAGAGTTAGAGAGCACATTTTGCCTATAAAGAAAAAGGATATGAGTAATGCTTTAGCCAAACATTCTGTAAACTGTGAAAATTTTAGAAAGTTTACCTTTTTTGTAGTTGAAAAAGTGAACACAGATAAATTTGTGGGATCCTTTAATAATTTTTTAGAAAAAATAGAACTTAAATGGCAACATTTTTTTAAGAGCTGATATAGCACCGGGCATTAATGACAAGATTTCTGTCAAAAGTTATTTAAATTATGTTAACTTTTAACTAATAAATAATATTGGTTAGTATTGTTCAAGTTTTTTATAATATATGTATGGTTACATAATAGAAGATTCCTGTATAAGCTTAAGGGACTGTTTTATAGTTTATTATTATTGGAAAGTATGACAGAAAGTGATGTTTTGAGTAATTATATGTTAAATGTGTATGTCCTTTTAAGGATTAGTAATGTAGGAAATTATGTCAAGATAATAATGGTATAAAAGGAAATGATGTATGTAATTTATTTTATTGTTCTGAAGAAGTTCTGTAATAAACGGGACGAAAGTGCTCAGCTTATTCTGGCTCCAGTGTGTGTTTTTTTGTTTTGAAAGTTGAAGTGAAGAATTTTGTGAGTTTTTAGATATCTATGAATGGCTATATAGAACACCAGGAGCATGAAAAGGAATGCTGGTGCATGTGTGAAAGAACCAGAATCACTGCAGAGGATGAAAGGCCGCATTCATCAGCATGGATAGTCACTGCTGTGATCAATAGCAGTTCATTGTAGGCCAAGCACATCTGCTGTGCTGTTCTGCAAAAGGCTGACATACATGAGCAGGTTAGATCCACTGGCAGCCCTGCAACATGTATTGATTATATAGGACACTTCAGCAAGTGTGCCTCTGGTGGACAGCTATGACTTAGCTAGTACCAGTGCCATAAGACAAAAAAAAGTGTCAGCATGCAGGGAAAAGGTTACCTATGCCATTTTCCTAAGATATGGCATCATTCATGCCACCATTATGATAGTACTGCAGGAGGGTTTTCACATCTCCAGGTGTGAAGAAGGAAGAGGAGATTGTGTGTTTCTGGTGGTAATAACAAATGTCAACCCATAGGACATCTCAGCAAGTAAAATGTAGATGATAGATGGCACATTTTGTACAGTGACCCCATATTCTGTTAGGTATACATGTTATATGGTGAGGTGAAAACCAGAACAAACCATGTACTTCATACTCTCACACAAGCATTCATGTGCAAACATGAGGCAAGATCATACAGCAACATATTTGACTAGCTGCATATGTGAGCAGCCAAGTTGCATCACAGCCTGTGGCCATCAATTATAACTGACACTGAGCTCATACTCTTGCTCGTCTACTCTTTAAGTGCAAATCATGCTTATTTCATTTGACACAAAGGGTGTAACACTGGTTCCAGCATGCTAGGCTATCAATGACCTATGAGCATGATGCAAGATATATTGATTACACCCCATAAGTAACATATATAAACTCTATGCAATGCACGGAGCACCTCAATCATGATCTGAAACTGGGGGGAAAAACAGGCTTGTTAAGCAGCTTTCTGATGTCAGAAAAGTGCTTAATAAGCTCCTATTAAGCACCCCACATTGCAGTTAAGCTGTAGTTTCACACTAAAACATTAACAGAGGTCAGTGGCAACAAAAGAAAAGTGGTGGGAAGCTGTTAAACACCTCATTCAATATTTTTTTTCTGTGGTGGTCATTTTTTTCTATGGCAGTATAAGTGTGTTACAGCTTTTCAAGTTATAAAGAATTTTGCACTGCAACGTGTTTTATAAAGTACTTGAGAACAAGCAGAGGTCCACACACTACAAAAAATGATGACCTGGTCTCTCTAATCAAAACATAGATTGTTGTGTGTTCGCCACATGAATGTCAATACTCACCTCTTGAGCTTTGCTATCGAGGCAAATTTCTTCACATTTATGACCCAAATACATTATAACCAGGTTATAAAGCATATATTATTACTATTAATGTACAGTGTACTTTCACATGATGGACTTCATATTTTTAGTTGTAATGTAGTCATATCTAACTGTAAATATATTGTTATCCGTGGAAATTTTCTCCAAGCAGAGGTGTTCATATGTAACTTACCCAAACCTCAAAAGGAAGTCAGACCCAGTCTTCAAACTCTGCATGCACACAAGCAAGACAATTCCCATTACAGCACATAATGCCACAACTCTTTGTGCCTCAACTACCAGGCCCATAAGGTGAAATACTCCACAACCCAATATTCTGATCGTAGGAGACACTATTGTGAGACACAATGGTGTCCGTCTTACCAAGCCAGATAAGGGGAAGGTTACAGTTAGTTGCCTGTCAGGGGCCAGAATTCACAAGATCACACAAGCACTCAGGTCACTTACTCCTAAGTATGAATCTGACTCAGTCATAGTTCATGTGTGCGTGAATGACCTGAGATGCACCTTCTTGGATTATATGAAAAGAGACATAACTGAGCTCTCAGAATGTTTCACAGGCAGGTATGAGCCTAGCAATGAACAGCATTCCTTCCATCTCCAAGGAAGATGCCACAATACCAGCAGAAAATGATCAATTTTAACAATTGGCTTAGCTACGGGTGTCATGCCAAAGGGGTCCAATACTTATCATCCTGGGAGGACATGGTTGATAGGCCATGCTGCTTTGCCAGGGATGGTCTTCACCTGTTGTCTCTAGGCTTTCAGATATTGGCCAAAACATTATCCACCCTGTCAAAGGAAAAACAACTTCAAAAAGATCAACACACGGCAGGTTCAGGTTAAGGCACTTTAATCTTGCAGCAAGGAGACAAACACGTGCTAATACGGAGTTTGTCTAACTAGAATCAGGAAGTGAAGCCATTCCTATACATTTCTTACAAGACATTGCCTGCTAAGCTGATGTAATAAATCACAAGTTCTTTCAATATTATTTCATAGCAGCTGTTTGTCCATTATTTTCTGCTGGCATATCAAGTTTACAAAAAAAACTTCCTAAGAAAGACAACATGGCCTTGGAGACCACCGGTTAGATACAACTTCTCTCTATGCAATGTTACCATTCAATGTATTATGGCTAATTCGAGCACAAAGCAAGTACCGATTATAGTTCATTTCTTCAAGCAGTCTTTGTTCAACTGTATCTATCTTTTCTGCAGCTGTGCATGTTCTCATAACACGAACAGAGCTGATTGTTCAAGTTCAATAACATTATAGAAAACAGTATTGTTCTATTCATTATTTTCCTGACCTAGCAGATAATCACCTGCTTCTCAGTAAATTTCCAAAAGGCATAAACATGAATTTTGCTGTGCTAGCAAATACTAGGTCAGAGAGCATCTTGCAGTTTCAGAAAGCATATTGCAGTTTGAAAAACATCTTGTAGTTTCATACAAAACTAAGCTGTACATAAAATAGAATGAAATGTGTTAACCCTTTTAGCTTCTAATAAGCACTAAACATATACATTAATACATATTTTTCTAACATTTCCCCCCTGTTAATACTTTTTATTCTATTTTCAAAAGCATACACAGTTTGCTTCTTCTCCTAACCTCTTCCGTTCAGAATTTGCAGTTAAGAGAGTCATTCAGTTTAAACTTATGAAAGTGTTTCATGTTTCAACAGTTCTTCAATTTCAGTACTTTGATACAAAGTCTCAGAAACTGACATGTCTATAAAAATCTTTAATTAATCTTTTCATGCAGGGAATACCACAACAAACACACACTCCTAATAGGAGTAATCCCACACAAATGGCAATCAGGATGTTCATTAGGATGCTACCCCACCCCCCAAACAAATTCTGGAAAAAATCCGTCAGTGGGTTTGGGCCTGGTTTGGTCATGGCCGACACTTGCTGAATCACCTCAAGATGGTCATTTATCTCATGCTGGTTGTCAGGAATATACGAACAGCACTTTTCTTTTATTAAAGTGCACGTACCACTTTTCACCACTAGGGTGAAGTCGAGAGCCATGCGGTTTTGAAGCACCACAGTTCTCATAGCGTTCAGTTCATCAGTTACTAATTCGAAAGCAGAAAAAGTTGCATTGCTCATTACTTTGAGAAGTTTGGACAGTTTTCTCAGCTCCCAAATCGATTTTACTGCCCCATATGCAGGGGCTATACCTGCCCACGATATAATAGTGTCACTCAAGTCCATGTGTGTCAGTTTATCTTTGTTTTTCACGGAGTTATGGTTTCTCGAGCCTGCTTCAGTTCATCCCATTGGATTCTCAGGTCTCTTGATTGGATTTCCAGGTTTCTTGGTGACCTCTCTGACATTTCAAATTCTTCCCTGAGGCAAAACTGCAGTGTGTCGTATGGCCGGAACTAGGTAACCCAAAAAAAAAACTGCCGGACCAATTCTCAGGTAACCATTTGTATGCTTTTTTCCCACACACAAAATAACAATCCTCTACTTTAGTATTAATATATACTTGCCCTGCATGAAACATTTTCTTATCAATGATAGATAGTTGTTTAAAAAGAACAGGATTATGTTGTACTTCATCAACCGTTTTGTGCATTGATTCAAAATATGAGTCATAGTTTGTATCACAAATATAACCTGCATTATTAGTTTTGGTATAACACTTGTAAGGAACAGTCACATTACAATTGCTCCAACCCACCTGAACAGTATCATTTTTGTAAAAACATACAATTCCCTTTTGTGTAACAGGCAGGTACAATGCTATTTTGTCTTGTGATTTCACAGTCGTAGTATCAAAAATCAAATTTTCCCAGGTCTCATTGACCCCTAGGGGGACAGCAGTCATTAACAATCCCCTGTATGCTGTTGGTATAGCTGTGCAAATCCAGCAATTCAAAACATTAAAAGTTTCAGCATACACATATTTAATTGCTTGGTAAGTGTTAAAGTTTGGATGCCAGTCTATGAGTAACGCATCTCGTTTATTCAGTTCAGCTCGTGTGGCTGGAAAAAGGAAAGGCCACAGCAAAAAGATTAATGTTATCAGTATAGTTAACAGAATGATCATGCAATACTTCTGAGGTTGTTCTGTATTCCTATTTGCTCCATATCTGGTCATTTTGTTTTTGTGTAACAGTAACAAGTTTTTTGTCCAGTTCAAAGTTTTTGACCAGTTTACATTGTGTCAGCTGAATCCAGGATGCTCGCTCTGCGATCTTGACTGCAGGGGTGTTGACAGTAGTACTTGGTATGGCCCTTCCCACTTCGGTGACATCCAATTCTTTTTCTTGATGACTTTCACCCAGACCCACGTGCCTGGGACTACTGCTGCTTCTGATGGTCTGGTTTGTTCTTTATTTGAAACAGAATTTAACTGCAAAAGTTGTTTATTACTTAAAAGTCATCTCATATATTCTGCGAGTGAACTGTCGGCCTCCTGGTCTGCAGGCATGAGAGGTTTCCACCGAGATATATAGTATGCCCTCCCAAATATTTTTTCAAACGGAGTTAACCCCTTTGCATTCGGAACAGTTCTCATGTTCAACAATGCCAGAGGCAGGCAGTACACCCAATTCTTTTGTGTCTCACTAATTAACTTCCTAAGTTTATTTTTCAAAACTCCATTATGCCTTTCTACTAGTCCTGCGGATTGTGGATGGTATGCATAATGGTTCTTTAAGGAAATTCCGAAATATCGGCTCAACTGTTGTATAGTTTGATTTACAAAGTGTGTGCCATTGTCACTGTAGATCTTTTCCGGTATGCCAAATCTAGGAATAATTTCTTTAACAAGGACTTTTGCAACAGTAGCTGCATCTGAATTTTTGGTCGGAAAAGCTTCCACCAATTTGGAAAACATATCTATAATGACAAGACAATACTTCTTATTTTCGCATTTGTTCAGTTCTATGAAATCCATACAGATAGTATGGAACGGGTACGGTGGTGCAGGGAAACTCCCTTGTTTAGGCTTCAATGCCCCTTGTGCATGATGCTTGTTACAAACATGGCATGCCGCACAAAAAATTTTTGTGTAGTTTATAAATCCATATGCTGTGAACACTCGATTTACTAACTGTACCATCCCCCCTGTTGAGACATGGCACTGCCCATGGCTCAACAAAGCTGCATATCTAAACAAGTTAGACGGCAAAATCAGTTTTCCTTCTTTGGAGATGTACAGCCCTTTCCCAAGAATTGCTCCTCGTTTTATCCATTTCTGTTTTTCTACTTTCGTAGTAAGTGTCTGCATTGTTTTCAACATTTCTAAATCTAAAATCTCAGAAGGTTGTAATTCCTCACTTAAAAGAAATATTTCTGAAGCTGAAGCTGCCTGCTTTGCAGCTGTATCAGCTCTTGCATTACCTTTTGAAATCCTATCCTGTTGCTTGGTATGAACTACACATTTACAAATAGCTACTTTCTGAGGTAACTGAATAGCTTCTAACAAATCTAAAATAAACTGTGCATGATTAATCAGTTTACCAGTAGATGTTATCATTCCTCTATTCTTCCACTGTTGCGCAAAAATGTGTACAGTAGAAAAAGCGTACTGGCTATCAGTAAAAATGTTCACACATTTACCCTTTGCCAAGGTACATGCCCTTGTCAAGGCAATCAATTCTACTGCTTGTGCAGATAAGTTGTGTGGTAAAGACTTTGCTTCTAAAATCTCAGTATCAGAAACTACTGCATACCCCACTAGGTTCTACCCTGTAGGACCCCTTCTGCATGAGCTGTCCACGTAATATGTCACCTCGGCATCATCCAAGGGAACATCCGTTAGATATTCTCTAGGCAGTGTCTTTTGCTCAATCTCCTGCAGGCAGCTGTGTGGTGTGCCGTCCGCAGGGGTCTGGAGCAAGGTAGATGGATTCAAAGTTGTACATCGTTCAATTGTCATATGAGGTTGGCTCAACAGTATAGTCATACAGGAAAGATGTCTAGCAGGAGAAAGATATGCTACTTTTTCTTGCAGTGAAATAATCGCGACTGCATGAGGCACTCTCAATGTGAGAGGGTGGAACAACACTACTGAGGCTGAAGCCTGCACTGCCATTGCAGCTGTGACTACTGCTTGTACACAGTGGGGCAGGATCATGCCACGGGGTCCAGCTATGATGAATAGTAAACTACGGGGCATTGCTTGTCCCCATGTTGCTGTGTTAACACTGATGTCATATAACCTTGCTTACAATCTACAGTTTGGAAAAAACGTTTATGATAGTTTGGTAATCCTAAAACTAATGAGGATGCTATCAATTGTTTTAGTTTGCAGAAAGCTGATTCTGCTTCTGGTGTCCATTGTAATAAATCTTGTGCTGCCATAGGCTTCTTGTATATCAAGTTGGTCAGTGGAGCAGACTCCAAGGCATAGTTTGGAATCCAACTCCGACAGAAATTAGTCGTACCCAGGAAGGACATCATTTCCTTCTTGGTAGTCGGTTTGGGTGCTTGTAAAATTGCTATTTTCCTATCTTCATCTAATGTTCTGCCTTCTTTGGATATTACATATCCCAGGTATTTGACCTGCTTTCTCCAAAGCTGCAACTTGTTTTTGTTTACTTTATGTCCTTGAGTGGCTAGAAATTGTAGTAATGCTATGGTATCTTCTCTGCATTCTTGCTGGGTGGGGGCTGCCAGCAGGATGCCATCTACATAAAGTAAAATCTGATTGCCTCTTGGTGGGCTAAATCCCGCCAAGTTGCTTGCCATCTCTTGTGAGAATATTGTTGGACTTTCACAATATCCCTGTGGTAGTCACGTATATGTATACCTTTTCCCCTGAAATGTGAATGCAAACCAATGTTGGCTGTCAGGGTGTATTGGTATCGAAAAGAACGCATTGCTAATATCTACCACAGAAAAATACTTCTGCTGAGGCTTCAAATCATTCAATAAGGTGTGTGGATCTGGCACCGTAGGTGCTCTAGGTATTACTGCGTCATTTACAGCTTGTAAATCTTGGACCATACGCCATTCTCCATTTGCTTTCCTGACAGGAAATAAGGGTGTGTTGCATGGTGAATCGGGAGATTCTACCAGTACTCCTTCCTTAAGTAAAGCTGCTATTATAGGTTTGATTCCTACTTCTGCATCTTTCCTTAAGGGATACTGTCTCTTTTGTGGTCTAAATGCTGATTTTGGCGTGATAGTAACTGGTCCTGCTGTATGAATTAGTCCTACATCTGATTTCCCTGTTGACCAGAGAGTTTCTGGTATGCTCCGTAAGACATTTTCTTCCTCTTCTAGTAAGAGTGCTAATCAGCTGTCCTCGCTAGACTGCAAGTGTACAGCTGGGTGTGACTGTGTTATCCAATTTAACTTCTGCTTCTGTACTCCCTGTTCTGACAATTCTAACTCCGTCTGTTTTTCCCACTTTGTGACTTTTTCTCCTAGGTCTGCCCATTTCACATTCTTGTCCTTAGTCAAACTAACATGTGGTAATCGATTAGATTTATAGAGTGCAAAGAATTCCTGGGGCAATGAACAGCTAACTACACTGTTCCCTTCTGTGTCCCAGTACAGATTATGTAATACTAATCTGTTTGCATGGTTTCTAAACAGTTCTTGCTCATATTCTTTATCAGGTCCTGGTGTGCTACAATAATACAGAGTACAGTGCAACAAATGCTGTTTATCAGTGTCAAGGGAGGGGGACTTACTGATGGCTATGTTCATCAGTTCTTCAGTTACTGCCCCTGGACCAGTCGTGACCAAGTCCTGGCTGTACCAATAAAATGTTTCGCCCTCCGGTCGCACCACAAAAGTATCCATTTGTCGCAGTGCTTCCATACCCTGCATAGTTGGAACTACTGCTATGCCAAATATCTGCATAAGATCTCTGCCCAAAAGGTTTACCGGGCATTTTGTAGAAACAACAATTTTGCTTTTCTGGGTTATCCCTGAAACAGGGTCAGTTATTGCTATGTTATGGGACAGTGGCTCCCGATACAGCTGTTCATTAGCTGCTTTCACTAATATGTAATCAAATGATTCTGACTCTTCTGGTAGTTTTGAAGGATGTATCAGGGTCCGTGATGCCCCTGAGTCACACAGGAATTTTACTTCCCTCCCCTCTACCAGAAGAGTAACTTCCGGTTTCGTGTCTGCTAAATAGAGCTCTAGGCTCAATAATGCTAAATCTAAAATTTTACTTTCTTTACTATCTGTGATTTCTTGCACTTCCTCTATTTCTTCTATCACATTTGCATTTGTCTTTTCTTGGTTATTCCCTTCTAGTGATTCTTGACTATCATATAGTCAGTCCTCACCCTCCTTATCTTCCATGGCTACTTTCTTGTTTTGCTTGCAATCCCTTGCTAAATGTCCCTTTTTTCTGCACTTAAAACATTCACCTCTTTTCTTTCTCTCTTCAAACTCCTCTGATCGCTTATCAGATTGTTTGTTTCCTTGGGCATTTTTCTTGCCCTTTTTTCCGGACTGTACTACATAAACCTCTGCTCCATCTTCTACAGAAAATACTTGGGCTTTCTTTTTCTTTTTACTGTTAAAATGCCTTTCGGCATGTCTAGCATATTCAAGTAGTGACTGTAATCTACTTGTACGATGGTCTACCATGTGCTTTGTAATAAAGCTGCTTAAAGGCAAAATACTGCCTTTTAAAAACGCATTCTTTAGCTGCTGCTCATACGGGGAATCATGTGTTTGGTCTTCAGGTACCTGCATTCCACAATGGTTATTAAAACACTCTAATAATCTAGCATAATATCTGTCAACAGTTTCACCTTCTTGTTGGATGCATTGATTAATGCAAGTCCAGTCTGTCTTAGGCTTCCATTTCTCAGAGATTCAGTCTGTTAGACCTTTCACTCTGTTATCCAGTTCCGCGTTGCTATGTGGGAGTGGCTTATGTTCTGCGTCACGGGGATTCCAGTTGCCACTGATCATGTGCCAATCCAGACCTATGATTTGTCTAACTACTTTTTCTACTTCTTCTCCATTTAAATGATAACTTAACCTCATGCCCTGTAAGTCTTCTAAGAATTTTCTAAAATTAACTTTTGGATGGGGAATTCCCTCTGTGGCTTTCCGGATGTCTTCCGGAGTCCATGGTCTATATACCAGGAGAGTTAGGTCTTGCCCTTCCTGTCCTGCCTGAGGATTTGGTACTTCTATGAGCGGACATATCTCTTCTTCACTCATAGCTCGTGAATTTTTGTTCATTTGATATAACTCAGTATTCCCTCTTAAGTTACGTGTTCGAGACCTAGTCTCAACGGGATCTCTGACATACGGTCTTGGCTTCGCGGAGACAGCCGGGTATAGCGGAGGTGGACCAGCTTGTCCACTCGCTTCATATTCTGGTAAGGGAAGCGGAGGGGGTGGAGGGGCTGATGCTATTACCAAATTATTGTCTTCTTTATCTAGAAACATAGCTTTTGAATTATTACTTTTCTGTTCCCTACGGTTTGCTTCCTTAATCCACCTGTGTGCCTGAGGAATGCCTAATTGACGTTGCTTTTTCACCTGACCTTTTGCGTCAGTTTTAAGCTGTTTGACAAGTTTAATAAGTGAGGATTTTTCTAATTTGCCATCAAATTCATATTTATTAACCCATTTTGTATAGTACCTAACATTGTCGGCACGCTATAATTGCATATATTTTGCATCTTCAGTTAATGGCGGATCTTGGGATCTTTTTGTGCACTTATTTCCCATATTGTTCTGAATGTTAAAAATGTTACGTAACCCTTCTTATTTTCACGTGGTACCACGATTTCTCTTTTTCACAGTTTATCTAGAATAACTGCCTTACCTATTCTGTTTCCTTGATCTATGACAAGACTGCAATCTTCCTGTCCCTGACTTGTACAACACAAATCTCCTGACAGATGATACAAATCAAGTCCCTGATCTAAAACAGAAAAAAGGTAAATCTCACCTTATCTGAGCCTCCGTGATTGATCGCCTGGTTCGAGGAGAAAACGTTAACTCATCCTCCAGTCACAGATCAGAAAAGTGGCTGGCATCTTTTGAACGACAGTTCAGTCAGAGGTCTTTCAGAGCGGAAGAACCGATTTGGTCTCTTCCCCGTACGGTTTCATGCCACCTGGCCCATCTGACCTGAGGCGAAGTGAGAGTTTCCAGTCTGAAGGACCAATCTGTCAAAGGAAAAACAACTTAAAAAAGATCAACACACGGCAGGTTCAGGTTAAGGCACTTTAATCTTGCAGCAAGGAGACAAAAACGTGCTAATACGGAGTTTGTCTAACTAGAATCAGGAAGTGAAGCCATTCTTATACATTTCTTACAAGACATTGCCTACTAAGCTGACGTAATAAATCACAAGTTCTTTCAAAATTATTTCATAGCAGCTGTTTGTCCATTATTTTCTGCTGGCATATCAAGTTTACAAAAAAAACTTCCTAAGAAAAACAATGTGGCCTTGGAGACCACCGGTTAGATACAACTTCTCACTATGCAATGTTACCATTCAAGGTACTATGGCTAATTCGAGCACAAAGCAAGTACAGATTATAGTTCATTTCTTCAAGCAGTCTTTGTTCAACTGTATCTATCTTTTCTGCAGTTGTGCATGTTCTCATAACACGAACAGAGCTGATTGTTCAAGTTCAATAACATTATAGAAAACAGTATTGTTCTATTCATTATTTTCCTGACCTAGCAGATAATCACCTGCTTCTCAGTAAATTTCCAAAAGGCATAAACATGAATTTTGCTGTGCTAGCAAATATTAGGTCAGAGAGCATCTTGCAGTTTCAGAAAGCATATTGCAATTTGAAAAGCATATTGTAGTTTCATACAAAACTAAGCTGTACATAAAATAGAATGAAATGTGTTAACCCTTTTAGCTTCTAATAAGCACTAAACATTTACATTAATACATATTTTTCTAACACACCCCTATCGTGTCTTTTTTAGGCATTGACAAACCTTCCAACATAATAAAAGCACAAGCTAAATGTGTTATTTCTCAATGCTAGGAGCTTCAACAAGAAACTGCCCTTCCTGGAAGCTCTCCTCAACCTGGAGAATGCTGATGTCTATGCGGTTACTGCCTCTGGCAGTGCAGGGCCATAATGCCTTTCATTCATTCAGACCACCCACTAAAGAAAAAAGAGCAAAAGGTGGAAGTGTATCTATTTACATAAAGGATAAGCACACCTCAAGGCCGGTCAAACAATATGACATGCTTGAGCTACTCCCTGTCCAACTAACCATGGGAAAAATCCATTACCATATTCTTGCTAGCTACAGGTCCCACACTATGAACCATAACACCCATACATTATACCTGAAGTTACTAGAACTGCTCACCATCTAGCCCATTACCATAACCACGGATGATTTTAACTATGCCTCTGTTAATTGGGAGGCATACATGACCACTGACTGAAGATTTCTTGACATTGTAAATTCAAATGCCCTGGAGAAGCTAGTCTGTACTCCCTCTAGGGGAACAAATATCCTAGATCTGGTACTCACAAATATGGGAAAGTGCTGCGCTCCCCTTAGTGTTATGTCTTGACTGGTAAGATCAGATCACAAAGCAGTTTACCTTGAAACAAAGATAAAACTAGTTTGCCCACCTAACCCCAAAAACTTTAAGAAATTATCCCCTATTAAGGGAAGGCATACCTAGTTTCCAAACACTCCCAAATCCAGAAAACACAGAAAGCTATGCAGAGGCATACATAAAAGCTCTGTATGACCATACAAACAACTGCATAGAAATGGCAGAACCAGACTGAAATAAACCCAGGTCAATCCGCAAAACCAATCACCCTGGTGGACCCCTGCTATTAATAGGTTGTATAACAAAAAGAAAGAATATCCTGTCGAGAAGTAAGAGGGAGTGTGTACAATAGAGCAAACAGTCCCTCATTAGTCTAAATAAGTGAATCAGGGAACAAGTCAAGTCTCTGAAAGCAGACTTTGAGATAAAAATAGCCTCCAAAGCTAAGGATAACCAAAAGGCATTTTTCAGTTATTTCTGCATTCTTTAGGGCAACACTCAACAATGTGCAGACTTAGTTGTAGATGGCATCACCTATACTCAGCCAGAAGACATAGCAAATCTGCTAGCCAACAAATTCATGTCAAATTTCACCTCCCCATCACCCCCAGTTCTCCCATAAGAAATACCCTCTACCAATCCAACACCAATTATTACCAAAGAACATGTTGCCACTGTGCTGTCTAAAGCTAAAAACATGGCTTCAGTGGAGCCTGAAAATATATTAGATTGCCTCTTAAGCAGCTAAAATTAGGACTTATCAGGCTCATTAGGATCTCTATTTAACCACAGCCTCTGGGCTGGCTTGTCCCAGTAGATTGGAGGACAGCAACAGTCATCCCTCTGCATAAAGGGGGACCATCTATCGAACCGGGAAATTGCAGACCTATAAGTCTGACTTGTCTTATATGTAAGGCCATGGAAAGAATAATTATGGACCTGATAAATAATGACATAAGACATCTCCAAACACTAGACCCAGCCCAATTCGGCTTTGTCAAGGGCAGGTCATGCATACTGAATCTGATGGATTTATTTGAAAAAGTCACTAGGGCCATGGATGAGAGTAAAACAGTACATACCACCTGCCTGGACCTGGTCAAGGCATTTGACACAATTCCCTATTCATGTATTATTAATAAACTCACAAAACTGTGCATAAATCCCTATGTGATCAGATGGATATCCAATTGGCTCACTGACAGGACACATGTGGTTAAAGTGGGTGAATCCAGATCCAGTAAGAGGCCAGTTACTAGTGGTGTGTCACAGGGCTCAGTACTGTGACCACTCCTGTTCAGAATATACTTCTTTGAACTCAAGGCAAAAGTGGAAGGCCTCTGGATGACAAAGTTTGCAGACGAGTGCAAGCTGGGGGAAATCACTGAAACCCCAGTGATGTCAATATCCTTCAGGAGGGTCTAGACCAGATAAATGATTGGTGCCAGAACCAAGTCCTAAAATTAAATGCAAGAAAGTGCATTATGTTGCCCTTAGGGAAGTCAAATACCCTTCCAAATTACAACATCTATAGTACACCTCTTAGTGTAGACTCAGTAGTGAGAGATCTAGGTACACAGATAGACAGTAGCCTGAACTTTGACTGTCATGTGTCCACAGTGGTGAGGAAATCCTTTTATGTGGCACAATTTATAAGTAAAGGTATGCATCCAGATACAAGGAAATAGTAGTCTTGCTATGCTCAGGCCTCATTAGACCAATAACCAAGTACAGTGTGCCATTTGGTGTGTACTTGACTAGGCACTTACTGCAGCTGGAGATACCTCAGGTTACTCAAAAAGAAAATACAAGGTTTAATCCACATGAACTATGTGTATAGACTAAAAGCTCTATCCCTTTACTCTATCTCCTATCAAATATTAAGGAGTGACCTATGCCTGACCTACAAGGCACTCACAAATCCGGCCCTGATGGAGCTGCTACATGTCCATAAGTCAAACAGCATGAGGTTCACCTGAAATAGGGATCTAAACATAGTCAGCAACTCAGAAAAAAATAACATGCTGGAGAGACAGATATGTGTCTCAGAGATTGCCCATTCTTTGGAATAGACTTCCTATTCACATTAAGCACACTCCTTCTCTATCCCTCTTCAAAAGCAATTTGGATCAATGGATGGGGAATTTCAAATTCAGACCTGGGGTAGTGCCTATGGCCCTTATGGACAGGGACAATCTGTAATATACTCAATGCACAGGCCCAAATCCATGAAATCCTTTGCTTCTAGGGGCCATATATTAGGTAAAATCAGGTTATATTGACTAGGCTGGTAAGAGCCCTTAAGCCGTTAGCCTAGTAATCTCATATGAACCTATGAACCTATGCTGAAAAGAGGGTATAGGCTCAGTCAGACTACTCCAGTCAACAAATGGAAAAAAATGGATTGCACTTTAAATAGTCAAACATTCTTAAGTTCAAACATTTTTAATGCCGGCAGAATTGATCAAAGAATCATATGATCAATCTGGCCAGCATTACTGTGGAGGAGGTGGTGGAACAGCAGGGAGTGGAGATTTGCCCTTACCTCACTGTTGTACGATCCCAGAGTTGGCATACGTAATTATCAGGGGATGTGGAGGTGTTGCTCCCCTGTGTTTTTGTTGCTGGTGGTAGTGGTATTTTCATGTCTGTTCCTTTGGAACTCATGTTTTTAAGTTCACTATTTTGGTACTTTGATATTTTGAAGTACATCCAAAATAAGATAAATAGCTAGACAGATGCATAGACAGATAGACAGATGGATGGATAAAGTACAAATTATAGCTGCATTACTTGTTCATGCTCACTTATGCCTGTAGATTAAAGCTCTGCAGTGTCCTGGGATCCCTGGGTGGAGACATGTCCTGCAGCACAAACAGTGTATTATAACTTTGTAGAGATCAAAATCCTTGGGGTGGCTGAGAGGATTCACTGTAGAATTATAGGTTCATAGATTGATACTAAAATTATGGCCTAAGTGACCATTGAGAAGCCTAACTACATCATTCATTGATATTAGAAATTTGTTAATTTCCCCAAATATAATTTTCTTACATACCACAGATGTGAATTTGCAGTCTTCCATCTCATCACCAAGTCTGATTTTGAAGTCTGCAAGGGAATTGTTCTGTTTTATAAGTAATCTGTCCCAAAATAAGGGAATGAATTGTGTTAATTACCTATCAGGCCAGCATGGTAATGAAGGTTAGCATCTTTAGATTGAGTGCCTTTTGTATTGCCAGTTCTATGGAGGTGAAGATCAAAAAACTCAGGGTCTTTTACAGTGCAAAAAGCTAAGCAGAAGCCATCCCACAGAAGCCTATGTGAAATGTTTTATAAGGAGATCATTTTTAATCTTTTAGCATAATTTAGGTTTCCTAGTTTTGTGTTTCTCTTGTTGAAGATTTTCTATAAGGTCTTTTAAGTTGGTATGCTAACTTACATAGGTATGTGCTGAGTGGGAATTGTAATAAGTGGTAGGTCTTATAAAGGATGAATGAAGGGGAATGATGACTCCTTTGGACTAAGTGGAGATACCCCAAAAGAAAATCTGTGCAAGACAGGATGACTTTCTAAATGGAACTGAGACATGTTGATCAAACAAGAGCTCATTATTAATATAAGTACCCAGATCTCTGAATGTTTAGAAGTGTCATGTCAGCTATAATATCAAATAATCTAATTTCTGGTGTACTGTAAGTCTTGTATATTTTTTTGTATAATTTATTGTATAAGTTTTGTATATTTTTGTATAAGTTTTGTATAATATCTGTATGTAAAGCTTTTCTCCCCAGGTCTCCACTGAAAATGGGTCTTATCTCAATCAGACTTTCCCGATAAACAAATGTAAAATAAAATAAAATAAAATAAAAATAAATAAATATGGTTGGAGGCTGGGATACTGTATTTTCCAAAGGTAATTATGCTGCATGTGTTCACATTAAGGGGGAGAAAATGGTTGACATACAAGATGCTGGTTTGATATAGCCCGTTCTGAAGAATATGAGTCATAAGAGGAACTGACAATCCCCTGGATTCAGCAAGCTCTGCACGGCATGCAGAAATAGTGCAGGAGCTGCTGAAGGCAATATGGCCGCCGTGCAATCCAGGAAAAAGCTCCAGGGAGGTGCATGAGCGCTCCTGCACTATTCCTGCACGGACACAGACCCTGTATGCAAATTACCCCATTTGCAGGTGAAAACCATGCAAATGAGGTGAATTTTGGATCCAGGAAGCTGGCAGCCAGCTGTGTAGGACTAGTGTAGTGTGCAGAAATGTACTCGGTTAGTAACCGAGTACATTTCTGCAAACTAAAAAATGGAGCCATGACAGCTCCTAAGAAAAGATGTATAGTATGTGTAAAGCATGCCAGTGGCCAAATGTATGGCCATTGGCATGAAAAACAGTTGCCAAAATAAAAAAAAATAATTTTTATATTTTTTAGCCTATTTCAGCTGTTTAAGCGTAGGGCAGTGGCGCACAAACGGGATCAGGCAGAAAATAAAAAGAAAAACCTGAAATAAGCACTTTAACCAAAATCACTATTTTGCCATTATACTCAATGGCAGGCAGAAGACAACATGGCCAGTGAATAGTGGTTGCTAAGGGGGAAGGCTCAGTGTGGGACCTGTAACTATGCATTAGCAGGCAATCCCATGCAAATGAGGGGAATGATACTGAATCCCAGATTTCCCCTCAATACTAGCCAGCACCCAGCCGTGTAAGTGCAAGAATAGAATGTTGCAAGCCTAAGATTTAGCTGACATCATAGGGGTGTGTGTCAGGCATACTGTAAGCTTATTGGAGCCCTGTGGCTTGGGTTTGCCCTTAGCTTAGCAGAGCTAAGCAAGGGGGTGTGTCTGAAGCTGCCTAGCACTCTTTACATTGCCTAAGCGAATGTGCACCCCACGCACCGGGTTTTAAAGGAAAAAAAAATGTAAACCAGGAAATAGCAGCTCTGTGCACATCTGAGCACTGTGTTTGTGCGGAGCACCCCCGGGCTTAAACAGGAAGGCAATGGGAAGGGAAAACAGCAGTAGAAAGATAATCAGGGAGAACTGGCATAGCTGGCAGGTGAAATGTATCAGAATCAGCCAATTACACAGGCAGCAAACCAGCCCAGCCCAGCACACCACTATAAACTATGCAAACATCTTACCCTCTGATTTTTCCCACATACTCCATACCACCAGTGTACACAAGCGGGGAAACGTTAACACACAAAACCAACAAAATGATAGAGTCTACAGCAGCTACCATACACCAACATGTGGAGGAGGCTGAGGGTTGTGAGGATGAGAATGCTGTTGAGCAACCCACGGTGAGGAGATGAAGAAGAGTGTACAGACCCAAGGTAACCTACCAGGGACTACATGAGCTGGAGATAGTGGAGCTCTATAAGGTGGACAGGGACCTCCTACAGCAAATTGTTGAGCTGTGCCAGCCACACCTGACACACAGAACTAACAGAGAGGAACCCATCCCAGTGGATATCAAGGTATGTGTAGGCTGAAGAATACTAGCCAAAGGTACCTTCCAAAGGCCAACTGGGGATATCTTGGGGATCTCACAGGCATCAGCATCCAGGGTATTCCACCAGTTCCTGGATGCCATGTCAGTACATGCTGGTGAGCACGTATATTTCCCCAACACCTGTGAAGTGTTGGCCAGCAATATGCTTCTCTTCCACCAAATAGCAGAATACCCTGAGGTAGTGGGTGCTATAGACTGCACACACATATGCATTAAAGCACCACCCGGTGAGTGGGGTAGGGTCTACATCAACTGCAAGAGCTTCCCCTCCATCAACTGCCAGGTCGTCTGTGATGCCCAGGGCAGTATAATGAATGTGTGTGCAGGCTGCCCTGGAAGCTATCACGACTTCCACATCTGGCATCTGACACAGCTGTACCAAAGATTTGCCAATGGGTACATCCCTTATGGTCACCTAGTGGGGGATGCTGGTTACGCACTGGAGCCATGGCTGATGACACCCATCAGAAATGCACACACACCTGAACAAAAACTCCATAATGAGGCACACTCACAGACCAGAATCATAATAGAGCATGAGTTTGGGATGCAGAAGTCATGGTTCTGGTGCCTGGACACATCCGGTAGAGCCTTGCAGTACTCACCAGCTACATGTACCCAAATTGTCTTCATATGTGCCATGCTACACAATATAATATAGCCGAAACAGCTGCAGCAGGAAAAGCATGGGGCAGGGCCATACAGCCCCCCACCATTGCCAAAGCCTGCACAGGCACAGAGTGACTCAGAGGAGGAACAACATGAGTCTGCCACAGTAGGCAGAAGGAGGCTTGCCCAGTATGCCCTGGCCTTGGCAAAGAGGCAACGCGTAGCACATACACTGACACAGTAGGAACTCAGGGAATTACACCTCTCTCTGACTCACACATAAAGTAAAAGGGATGCCAGACATGACACTACCTGTGCTTAACCATGTATAGGGAGTGTACTATGTGCATCTGACATAGTCAGCCCTCCAGCACCATCCTCAATATTGGCACAGCCACAAGGTAAGTCACTCTTCCTACCAATTGCCAAATGGAGTAGTATGTGTTGTTACTTGTATCTATGGTATGGATGTGAGCATGCAAGAGAATTGGGTGGCTGAATGGGATGCCAGCAGATAGTAGACACCTATAGTGGCAGCATGAGATCTGTAACAAATACTGGTGTAGCCATAGTAGCCAGTACTAGACAAGGTGACAAAACTCACTGCAGGAAATGTGCTGGGCCACATGTGTGTCCATATGACACACACATACCAGTCAGGGAGGCTCACATACCCAACAACAGTCTCAGCCAGCAGGACAGGTGTAGACAAACACAAACAAAAGCTGTGCTAAGGCCTCTGATTGATGGCTATGGGTAACATCCCCCCCCCCAGGCCTACACAGACAGACAACAACAGGTCAGGCAGTGGGATGTTAATTCTAAAGGGTAAGAAGGTCAGAAACTGAAATGGAGGTCAATCAAACCTAAGACCTGTAGTACACTGATATGCCTCTAGTCAGCATGATAGGTTAGAATACAGAATGAAATGGAGTACCTGACATACTAGTACAGTCATAGCAAATGTGTACAAGTGTCAGGTGTGCCTCCCAATCCTATGTAGAAATGTAGTAACAGTCCGGTGTGTACCCCCCTTCCTATGTAGAAATGTAGTAACAGTCAGGTGTGCACCCCCAATCCTATGTAGAAATGTAGTGACACTCACATGTGCCCCCCCCCCACAATCCTGTGTAGAAATGCAGTAACAGTCAGGTGTGCCCCACCCCCACAATCCTATGTAGAAATGTAGTAAAAGTCAGGTGTGCCCCCCCAATCCTATGCAGACACATAGTAACAGTCAGGTGTGCCCCCCCACAATCCTATGTAGACACGTAGTAACAGTCAGGTGTGCCCCCCTCACAATACTATGTAGAAATGTAGTAACAGTCAGATGTGCTCCCCCAACCTTATGTAGAAATGTAACAGTCAGGTGTGCCCTCCCAGTCCTATGTAGAAATGTAGTAACAGTCAGGTGTGCCCCCCCAATCCTATGTAGACATGTAGTAACAGTCAGGTGTGTAACCCCAATCCTATGTAGAAATGTAGTGACACTCATGTGTGCCCCCCCCCCACAATCCTGTGTAGAAATGCAGTAACAGTCAGGTGTGCCCCACCCCCACAAGCCTATGTAGAAATGTCGTAAAAGTCAGGTGTGCCCCCCCATCCTATGCAGACATATAGTAACAGTCAGGTGTGCCCCCCCCCACAATCCTATGTAGACACGTAGTAACAGTCAAGTGTGACCCCCCACAATCCTATGTTGAAAAGTAGTAACAGTCAGGTGTGCCCCCCCCCAATCCTATGTAGAAATGTAGTAACATGTATGTGTAGGTATAATAGCAGTGGAGCACAGATTACCTGAGCTGGCCAAGGTAGCAGGATAGATTGTAGCATGTGTACAATATACAGGTCTGCGTGTGTTAGGTTGGTGTGTGTTGTATATTGTGTGAGACTGGTCAGTAGGTATGCATGGTGAGGTTTGTCCTAGTGTCCATTGCCCAGTACTGCTGATGACAGGCTGAAGTTCTCACAACTGCAGTGCCAAACACAAGGCTTCCCAGTATAACACATTCCAGCAGTAAGGCATAGTAAACATTTGGAAGTAATATGTATCACCATCTGAAAGATGGACATGGCATCTGAAAGATGGACATGGCATCTGAAAGATGGACATGGCATGAATGTCGGCCCAGATATACAAGTAGTACACAGGGGGAAGTACCCCAGACAGACAGTGTATACTATATAACTGTCACATGGACACACCCTTGGAATTGTACATACAGGTTTGCAGCATATTATCTGGGCTTGTAGTAGGGAATACCAATGTCATCTGGACAAACACTGGCAGACCACAAAGGTCATAGGAATGATGTATTGAGAAACAGCTGATGTCCCTGCACAAGCCAGCATAAGTTGAATGCCCTATGCATATCTGTGAGTCAAATGCAAGTAGTGTCCATAGCATACATGCACCCATCTCACCAATCCACCACCCACAGGTACCTCTCCGGTCCTATCCCTGACATTGGGAATGAGTACATTATGACCCCCACCTGTGAATGGCAATAGCAAAAGAATGCAGCATGCAGAGCAGGTGTCCCATGCAGGTGTGTCCCTATCTGTAAGCAGCACCCTGCCAGCATCCAACCACTGGATCAATACTGATAGAAAGTATTGGCATGAACACCATGCACACCTACCCTGTCACCCCAGGGGAATATAGTATATCGCAGTCTGGGACTGTAGGAGTGACCAAATGCAACGGCCTGCTACAGCTGGCCTGCATCACTACCAAATTGCCTACAGTCCTCTGCTAAAGGCCTGTGTCTCACCCGTACTGTCAATGTATGTTATGTCGTGGACTCCCAAATAACAGCATAACACAGTCCACAGAACCCAAATGCAAGGCCATGTGGACAAATCACAGTAACATGTCCACCATGTCCTACTGCATGAACTGTAGACCAACACCAAATTACTGCTGTGATGAGGTCATAACTATAGGGAACATATCAGATAATGTTTGCATAATGTATGGAACAGGATAGAATAATAGAGGGGGGGGGAGCATGGGCGGAAAGGAGTGTGTGAAGTCAGAAACTCAGCCATGTGCACATACTATCCCTGGCTACAAACACAAGAATGGGTGGCTACAAACCTGCTCATAAACCACAATGTGTAGGGGTAATGTCCAGAGTTATGACCCCTGCCTCTGGGTAACCTGTGTGAAACTGTACAGTTGTGAGGTATGGCCACAGCAGGATATCATCATACTGTCACGTCAATGGATGCACAAGCATGGGATCCTCTGCCACCACTGTACCAAGGTGCTGAACCATTTACACAGACCCAACAGCAAGTGTCTGCAGCTTCCCCTCCAGAATGGCATGAGTGTGCAAGAATATGTAGGCTGCTGACCACAATACTGGACACAGCTGCATTCACCCTGTGTTCCCCAAGACATCACTGCAAGCAAATATGCCTACCTGACAATACTTGATGACATAAAACATCACAGTATATAACAGTACATGTGTCTGAATATCCCTGCTAACACCAGGACCATGTAGCAGAAGCAGCACAGACATAATTATCTACAGTAACCCACTATCCTTTGCCCATTTTGACCCCATTTGTCAACTGATCTACAGATATCCTGCAGAAACAGTTTGCTAGCTGTAGGTGTAGAATACAAAAGTCTGCACTGGAGTACAATCTACCTGGAATGGATTCACACATTCAGTACAGAAGGTCATACTGGGCATGCCCCCACACTTGGAGAAATGAAGGCCGTGTCAGACAACAAAATACTGAATGGTCATATTGGGCATGCTCACACACTTAAAGAAATGAAGCCCATATCTGGCAACAACAGTGGACCATACATATCTGACAGTCGCAAATATTAGTGCATACACTCCTCAGTACACACCAGTCATGCTTTGCACACACATTGGATAGGAATGCACACATATATCCAAGGGCAACACACTATAATAGGCCAAATGTACACATACATAGATCTGTGGAAGAGAGCGACAGTGACAAAAAGCCTTCCATCATGAGGCCTGTCCCACCCAGCACATCCAATTGGATAAAACCACATGATGTGCAAATGTCAATCACTGTAGACATTTGCCTCTGGAATCCCTCAGCACTATAGTGTCTGTGGTGCTAGTGCTAACTGTGCAACATGACTGTACAAGTCTGTAGTCATCTACCAGTTGTATACACGTACCTGTGTAATATAAACCTCTGTGTGCCTTAGTGTGGTGTGTCTGCCTCTAGATGAATGGGTTATGGCCCATGCACACACACTGCACTCCCCATTGCCCTACTATGGCAAGTCTGCTGATGTCTTTACCTTGAAATACACCTTTGGGGAAATAGTTGTCCAGTAATCTCTGTGGTGCATTCTATAACTGCATAATGCTGCAGTGTGCTGTACTAGTTAGTTAGGAGTTCTAAATCCCAGATGTGGCAATTTTGTGTGTGTGTGTGTGTGTGTGTGTGTGTGTGTGTGTGTGTGTGTGTGTGTGTGTGTGTGTGTGTGTGTGTGTGTGTGTGTTTGTCTGTGTAGGGATCAATGCTTTTTAGGCCAGTCACACTCACTACAATTCCAAATGCCCTGCTTTGGAATGCCTGCTGATGTCATTCACTTTGAAATACACCTATACACCTTTGGGGAAGGAGTAGCCCAGTAATCTCTGTGACATGTCCTATAACTGTGTAATGTTGTAGTGTGATATACTAGTTAGGTAGGAGTTCTATTCCCAGACATTACAAGTGTGGATGTTTGTTGTTTGTGTAGGGAGCAATGCTTTTGAGGCCATTCACAGTCATTACAACCTCCAGTGCCCATCTCCAGCAAGCCTGTTGATGTCATTCACTTTGAATTACACCTTCAGGGAAGGAGCTTTGGTGTGTCCTGTAACTGTGTAATGCTGTAGTGTGATAAACTAGTTCGATAGAAGTTATATTCCCAGACATGGCAAATGCAGATGTTTGCGTGTGTGTTTGTTTGTCTGTGTATGGAGCAATGCTTTTGAGACCATTTACAGTCACTACAACCTCCAGTGCCCATCTTTGGTAAGCCTGCTGATGTCATTCATTTTAAAATACACCTTTGGGGAGAAGTATCCCAGTAATCTGGGTGGTGTATCCTATAACTACATAGTACTGTAGTGTGATAAACTAGTTAGGTAAGAGTTCTATTCCCAGACATGGCAAGTGTGTGCGTTTGTAATGCTTTTGAGGCCATTCACAGTCACTACAACCTCCACTGCCCATATTTGCAAGCTTACTGATGTCATTCACTTTGAATTACACCTTTGGGGAAAAAGTAGCCCAGCAATCTCAGTGGTGTGTCCTATAACTGTGTAATACTGTAGTGAGATAAACTAGTTAGGTAGGAGTTCTATTCCCAGAGATGGCAAGTGTGGAGGTTTGTGTGTTTTGTTGTTTGCCTGTGTAGGGAGCAATGCTTTTGAGGCCATTCACAGTCACTACAACCTCCAGTGCCCATCTTTGGCAAGCCTGCTGATGTCATTCACTTTGAAATACACCTTTGGGGAAAGAGTAACCCAATAATCTCTGTGGCACATCCTATAATTGCGTAATGCTGTAGTGTGATAAACTAGTTAGGTAGGTAGGAGTTCTATTTCCAGAGATGGCAAGTGTGGATGTTTGTGTAGGAAGCAATGCTTTTGAGGCCATTCACAGTCACTACAACCTCTAGTGCTCATCTTTGGGAAGCCTGCTGATGTCATTCACTTTGAAATACACCTTTGGGGAAGGAGTAGCCTAGTAATCTCTGTGGTGCATCCTATAACTGCGAAATGCTGCAGTGTGATAAACTAGCTAGGTAAGAGTTCTATTCCCAGACATGGCAACTATGAAACTCTGTGTGTGTAGGGAACAATGCATTTTGGCCATTCACAGTCACTATGCACACCTACAAATGGAGAATATTGATAACTGTGCAGTAACAGAGACCTAATCCAAGCCTCCAGAGAGCACCCCTGCAATACCGGGTACAGCTCTCACCACACCTGTTGGCCACCAAGCCAGGACCAAAACAATAAAGGTGGAGGAGTTTCCATATTCACCAAGGATATTCACACCACCTGGCTACTTGCCCAACAGAATGTGTATGAAATACCTCTGGTGCAACTAACAGTAGGTCAGACTGCATTCCAAATTGTATAGCTTGCTACAGATCCCCCATGTTACCCACTACAGCCTTTGAAACATACTGTAAAATATTATGATACAAGCAAACACCCTAATAATGGGTGACTTACACACCCTGCCATTAACTGGGAAAACTACTTGTGTACCAACATGTGTGCCCAACGGTTCTTGTAAGTCATAATTCACAATGGCCTGGATCAAGTAACCCATAGTCCCACCAGGAGCTCAAATATCCTAGACCTAGTCATTACCAACATGGGACATCAATGCTCCACACCTGTGGTCACCCCATCAGTGGTCAGGTATGCCCATGAGCTAATCACCCTTAACATCAACACCCCCCACACCCCAGTAAGGAAACCTCAATAACACACACCTCCAAAGCCAATGTCATGCTACACATGTCAGATGTGACTAACATCATGACACCCATGCAGATGGGAACTGAAAGGACAACTGCTGAATGATGCATGAAGGCACTGTACGAGCACATCCACTTGTGCATGAATCGTGCCAGCTAATATTGAACCAAGATGCTCCCCACCAAGAAAAGGATGCCTATGTGGTGGCCCCCTGCCATAAACATACTGTACAACAAAAGGAGGAAACTGTTGCAAAAATGGGGAACTTTCTAGGATGCAAAATACTCCCTTACCAGCTACAGTAAGAGGCAGAGACCCCTCATAACATCCACCAAAGCTAGTTACGAACATAATATAGCCAAAGATGCCAAAGACAACTGAAAGCTGTTCCATAGCTATGTGAAGAGTCTAAATGGCAATGCTCAGAACTGCTGTGAGCTACAACAGGATAGTACTAAATCTACTTCTCCCAGGGATATTGCCAGTATCCTGGCAGATCAATTCAGTGCCAACTGCACTCCCCTCTCAACCCCCAAAGGGTCCATCACAACATGGATAGAGTGCCATATTCCAGTAATAACGGCCACATAGATAAAAACCATACTCTACAGAGCTAAGACAACAGCAGCCATGGGACCAGTGAACATCCCAGACTGTGTACTACATGAGCTACAAACTGCACTTGCACCTCACCTACGTGCCATATCTAATCATAGCCACACCTCAGGCTTCATCCCCACTGTGTGGTGCACAGCTACAGTTATTCCAGTCCACAAGGGGGATCCACCTTGGATTCTGGGAACTACAGCCCCAGCAGTATGACGCGCCTGATCTGCAAGGCCATGGAATGTATTATCATGGAAATTAAAACAAAGACATTGGCAACCTGCAAACACTGGACCCTAACCAGGTTTGGTTTGTGAAGGGCCAATCATGTCACCTCAACCTGAATGACAACTGTGAATCCATCTCCAGAGCCATGGACGAGGGTAAGGTGGTTCACACAGCCTGTCTGGACCTCGCCAAGCCCTTCAACACCATCCCCCAGTCTGGAATCATAGATAAATGTATCAAGGTGGCCATTACTCCCAGTGTCACCCAATGGGCTGCCAACTGCTGTACTGACACAACCCACACTGTAAATGTAGATGACACCAACCTGAGCTCAAGACAAATGACAGGTGGAGTACCTTAGGGTTCAGTCCTGGCACCGCCCTTGTTTGGCATCTACTGCTCTGAAGTACAGTCCAACAGTAAGGGGCACTGGCAAACAAAGGTCGCAGATGACTGCATACTGGGAGCCAATACTGAATCCCCACATGATGTGGATAGTCTACAGAAGGGCCTTACAGAAAGACATGCTTGGAGCCTGAGCCATGGCCTCAAGATCAATGCCAAGAAATATATAGTTATCCCCATTGGAAAGGGACATGTACCTGTGAAGTACCACATAGGTGGCAGTACATTACATCTAAAGTGTGCTAACAGACTTCGGGACACAGGTGGACAGTGGTCTCACCTTTGATAACCACATTGCCACAACAGTCAGGAAACCCACCTATGTGGCACACCTCCCACTAAGGGCTTTACATCCAGGAAAAGGAGCCCATTGTCCCACTGTAGGCATCTCTCAGAAATCCCAGTACAGACTACAATGGCCTGTTACATATGTACCTCACAAGACATCTGCAACAAGTAGAGAGGCTGCAGACATACCTCACGAAATGACCACAGGCCTAAACCAGATGCCCTATGCTGACCATCCGAAAATCATCCAGCTGTACTCTGTCACGTATTGTGTTCTCAGAGGCAATCTCTGCTTAACATACCATGCCATGTCAAACCCACAGCTGTTGGACTTTCTACACTTAGAGAATTCCAAACCCTCACAGTCACATACTCCCAGGGATCCAAATTCTGTCATTACAATGAACAATACATGCACCCATCTCACCCAACCATCTATCCATGACCTCAGTATAATCACAGAGGGCACCTGCAAGTTCATGGATGTTTCCACTTACAGATGAGAAAGCAGCCCTCTGCAGCCTCAGACCCTGTCTGGTGTATAGTTCCATACATGCCTGCACCCCCATGACAGTCTGAAATATGCATTTGGTGGTACCAGTTGTGGCACTTCTTCCAGGGGCATGATGACCAGTGGCCCTCCCACGAGCACCCCGGTACATCTGCCTATGTGGTGCCCTGCCTGACATCTGGCTAGCCTGCTGTGTCCAGACACAGCAGGCATAGATACCACACTCTCCTGTGCACTGCCACCAACCGCCAACTGTCCCTCTGCTATGGCCACTGGTGATGGGGTATCTATAGGCAGTGTGACTGTGTGTGGGGTTGGGATGGATAACAGGAGGATGTCAAACGATGGTGCAGTTTTGGCCTCTGACAACCCGCCTGTGCTTCAACAGTCCTATCATCATTTTTAGTGTCTGTATGGACACCAACATCAGATTGCATGCAGGAGGGACCCTGACCCATCTTGCCACCTGTGAGGTGTAAACAAGAAATGGACTTTAAGATCTGTATGGCACTGCATAACAGTACACACATATACACACACACACATACACACACACACACACACACACACACACACACACACACACACACACACACACACACACACGCACACAGACACACCTTGAAATTCCACCATAATACCTACCTGTCCCTGAGTTTACAGACAGTCCCAAGTTTATTCACGTAAGTTCCCCATCCTGCATCACACTAGGTAACATACATTCATTAATACCACTCATTAATGTATCATTCTTCTAAATACCTAGACAAGTGATCACAACACGACCCGTTATTCCATTACCTCCTTGACTTGATGGGAGTAGGTTTTACAAGGCCTCACTGCTGTCATCCAGTGTTCACCCTGGGTATGTCCGGACATTGTGAGCATGTCCCCCACATGTTAGGGGCTACTATGTTCACTAAATAATGTCACACACTGGAGTGTCATATGTAACTATTGCTCAGTAGATACAAGATCTGCTGCTCAATCAACTTATTATGTGGATAACAATAATATATGGATACACTCCCTGGTGTTGTCTAGTAATTCCCAAATGCATCTGTAGTGCTGCATACGTGGGTAGTCATTCACCTTTCTGCTGATTGCAATTTTAATGGTATACCTGGTGTCTAGTTTCCCTCCCAATGCATGCTCCATGCTACAGGCCTTATTATACTATCAGCTATCCTGAGATTACATATCAGACAAGTGTTCCTGGTGTCTCATGTGTCAGTCCATGTCCATGTACTGCACGATTCCAAAGGGAAGTACTGACGTATGAACAACCTCAAAACCACACATGTGCATACATGGACACCCACACAAACACACACACATGCAAAGACACATCCTACATGCATCAACCACCCTCCACTCCACCAGATTGCAATTACAGACAAAATAACCCCCCCACCACACACACACACACACACACACACACACACACACACACACACACACACACACACACACACACACACACACACAGCCACACACACACCTACAGGTGAGGTTGCACAAAGATAGTGCACACAGACCTCCCATTACCCATCTGTCAACATGCATAACATATGGTACTCAACATCATGCAGTACAGCTATAGTCAATCCATGCTAGCAACAGTATACATGTGTGTGATGCATGGGCTGTGTTAGTAGGTGATGCCCTTGCCCTGGAAAACACTGCACCCATGTACAGAGTATTGCTGTGCATCTGTTCTGCACCCTGCCATGTACTGTGCACCATACCTCACAGGTGTACACACCATTGCTGAATGTGTATTACTGTGTCAGTTATGTCTGCTCTAATGCTCACAGCCACTATGTGTTTGTCTGACACATACCTGGAATGATAAGTGGACAGATGTCATTCGTGAATGCCTGATGTCTGATTTACAGATCTCAACATCAGTGGTGCATGTATGAGCAATATGATACTATTACACTGACAACCCTCAAACCTTACCATGGCTATGGGGAGTGTACACACCCTTATTGATATGACACCCTCTTCCTTAATATTCCATGGGACCACATTACTGCATATGTTAACATTACATGAGCCTGATATGTGACATATGTCCTGTACATTCAAATGCAGTGTCTAACAAATGTGTTAGGTGTGCTGATGCTGACCATGATGCATACACTTTGTGGGTGCATATGTGTGCATGCCCTTATCATGATGGTTTGTTGCACCTACTGTTATGTGTACTACAGCAGTCACTATTTCTGGCAGGGGTATACCAGCATGGGCTATCTGTATTTGTGAGTATATGGTCAGTCTGCCCTACACATGTCCCCCAACTCTGCATGCTTGCAAGATCAATTCATGTGCACATCCCTTGGAGTTCACACACTGCCGTTGCTATTGCTGTGGAGTCAGGGTTATGTCTGCCACAGTTCCCGAACCTGACTGTGTGCAGATACAGCCATTCATAGCATCCTTAGGATCCCTGCTGCAGTGCACCGGTGTGTCATGATGACACCCCCTCCCCACCTTCAGCCTATTTCCAGATGCTTGACAACTATGGCCTACACATGTATGTCAGTTTGCAGTGTCCCAAGCACTGAACACCACATGTAACAGCCTAGTCCCAGCTAATGAATGGCAAACATACAGGTGTACACTGGTACCATCACAGTACAGATGGGGATGGTGGGCCTGAGGTGGGGTGAGGCATTGGTTGTGCAGCATATGTATCTTACATGATACTGTCTGTAGGTTTCCAATGTGGTCATGGTACACCAGTACACACTGCAATGCATGACTTTTGAGAAACTCTTCTGTTATGCATACACTACCTGTAGAGAGGCCTAGCTTATGTTTCCTGTGGTACAACTGTCACATCTGATTACCTTAACCCATAGGCCACAAGCTTTCTGAGTCCAGGCAAATGCTGATATGGGTACTGCACAGCCAGTACTTGCTAGACATTCCTGCAACCCCCTCACTGTTGTGGCATGTTACTAGGCAGCCCGCATGACCAGTTTGCTGCATGTGACATAATTTGTCTTGGATGGCCATTTGTTTATTTCCTACATTATTCCTGTCCCATACATCCTTGCCACATAAATAACTGTCTGCACTGTTTGCCATGGTATATCCAATGGTGAGGTATGGCTACAAGTCCAGCTCATGGGTACTACCTGTTGAGTATGGAGCCCATGACATGTCATGTAACATGTGTGCAAGCTATGGCTGCCTGTGTTGCAGGTAAGTGTGCACATTTGATGGTCAAACATCTTGGATAGCAGACCAATACGTGGTGTGACACTTGGGACGTGTACTTGCTAAAAGGTGCATTTCATGACAGATGCATGCAGTCAGTACCTCAGCAGCTGCTTCCACTATATTTTATCTGGAGTGTGTGTACACATATGCTTCCAGTGCCTGTGAAGGTATGTATTCCCCATATTTGCTGCCCTAACCTACAATTCCGTATTACACACTCATTGCTCATGTTGGGACCACATTGCAGGTTTCAAGGGTTGTGGACCACAGTATTATGATATGCCATAGTGTAGATCTGTAACAGTTGCCATTGTAATACTGGTATATACAGTGTTGTAGCACTGTATAAGGGTGATGTTTCACACATGTCCCTACTGTAGGCCATTTGTCCCACCATTATGTTCATCCCTGTGGACAGATTTTGCAATGACAGGATGTTAGTTATATTGCAGGTGTCTGACATACCCTTCAGATACACCATCATGGTCACCACTGTGATGCAGTGCAGTTAACAGCAACAATACGTGAACATGTACTGCATGCGTTATGGGTAGGTGTGTTAGATGTGTGCATGGAATATACCATAGCCATTATATGACTGGTGTATTGGCAAGCATGAACATAAACCATAATCACCAGTTACACTCTGCTGCCTTGGTGGTATACCAGACGGACTTACATAAGTGTGTGAGAGATGTGATGTCAGTAGCCACAGCTGTGGCATTGGTACAGGGTGGGTGCAGCATTACAATACATCAACAGTACAAGTCCACAATACTACAGCTTATGCACATCTGTTTATTACTACTACGCAGCAACAGACTATATATATGTCATCTCACATATGCATGATCTATCTGTACAGATGCGGATGGATACGCAACAGTGGTCTACACAACAGTGGTCTACTGATGTGCCCTGTGGCCTTACCTGCATGCTCCTCTGCCAGTGTATGGGTAGCACCCACTTCCACTATGGTCTCCTCCAGTTGTTGAGTGTGCGGGCGGGCAGGTGCCACGAGGCTGGCGAGGAGCTCCTCAACACGTGTCAGGGGAGAAGGATGGCATGCTCTCCCCTGTTGCGAAGTGATTTCCCCAGACTGCAGCAGCATGCCAATGGGCATTTTGAAGCAGGTCACTACAATGATGCTGGACTTGCTCGTAACTGCAGTTATGCAGGCCAACATCATTGACCCTGTGGACTAGATCGCTCCACAGGGTGGTCCGCTCCTGCTGCTCATAGGCTGTCCTGCCAAAGAGCATCTGATAGTGCTGTACCAGGTGGTTGATGATGACTTCATATTCGTCCACTGAATAGACAGGTAATCTGCCATGTGACATTTTGCCTGAAAGACATAAAGATGGAAACAGGTCTGAGCAACTCATACAGCAAGGTTACCATAGCTCTTAATACACATCTCTGTCTCCCCCCCACAATATCTGCGACAACAAACTGTTCACGCAACTCAATAGGTATGGCTGCAGCTTACCTACTATTAGGACATATATCGTATTGCACCACGCTTTGTGCTATGTGTTTCTAGCCATGTTTCCTGTGGGGACACTATCATTGCTGGCCTGTTACGGACAATGTCACCTCCATGCCATTGTAAGGGCCACTATGGTTCCATATATTCATGTGATCTGTTTGCTATGTGATTGCGGCACATCTGTCATTATGTGTTATTGGGGATATCTATGCATGCTGTTGGACATGTTCCGGGATTGTGTAAACTAGTACTACCTACATATATTCTATAACAGTGGCACAATAGCATGTTTAGGGAACAGTTGCCAGCAGAACCACCTCTCCCACCTCATCTGGCCATGTTACCAGGCCACATCACATGTGGGGCCCACCCTGGGGCCTCCTCATCTACTGGTCCTGCACTACTTTCAGGTGGAACCACCTCATGAGATGGTGTTCCCCCTCCGGGGGACACACACAGACATCATCCTGTCACCCAAGGTCAGGTCCAGGGTCTGTTGCATAGGCAGCTCCACAGAGACTTGGGTGATGTGCTACAGCACCTTGAGGCCCTCAGTGCACAATCACAGGGTCCACATGCTCCTCCTACTCAGCCTCCAGCTCAGGCACATTCAGGGCCATGAAGCTGCTGTTGTGACTGGCAATGGGTGGGGGGCCTTGTTCCCATTGTTTCCATATGGGGGCTCATGGGGCTTCCACATCACAGATGATACACACCATCCAGGGTGTTTACCCACCACATGTGTCATATATCACCTCTGTAGGCTGTCCTCTCTAGCTACTAACCCACCTCCAGAAATATACCTGCTATCCTTCCCCAAATTCCCATTCCCACCTTCACAGACAAGGGCAAAGTGGTCTCAAAAAGGGAGGGGTTCACATGTGACATAACCTTCCATGTTGCACACACTTACTGCTGTATATATATATATATATATATATATATATATATATATATATATATATATATATATGTGCGTGCGTGTGTGTGTGTGTGTGTGTGTGTGTGTGTGTGTGTGTGTGTGTGTGTATTGATATGTGTAATGTTCCCTTACACATAGCATGCAGCACTGTGATGCAAATATATGGGACATGTATTTATGTAAAACGAAACCAGGAACAACCAAGTAGCAAAAACCAACTGAAAAAATGACACCATACAGCTGAATATCAGGACAACGTGGTCCTTATTTTCAGCTGCGTGGTGTCGTTTTTTCACATGTATTTATATACATATATGTGTGTTTGTATATATGTAGACACACACACACACACACACACACATATATATATATGTGTGTGTGTGTGTGTGTGTGTGTGTGTGTGTGTGTGTGTGTGTAGATATGTATTATGTTGTGTGTGTATATATATATATATATAAATATATATATATATAGGTATCTGTAGACATACATGTATATATATATATTTTATATATATATATATATATATATATATATATATATATAATATTTTTATTTATTTATTTAACATTTGTTGACCGGGAAAGTCCAACTAGGTTCCACAGTGCCTGTTTTCAGTAGAGGCCCGGGGAGAAATGCTCCAGGTGCATGCCTTTGGAATGTATATATATATATATATATATATATATATATATATATATATGGGGTACATTCAGATATGAGGTCCACAATCTCTACAAAGCCTAATATTAAGGGGTATATATAGTTACAGATTGCAGGTAAGCCTATTACACACCTATGGCATTTCAGCATGCCACATTACATGTTAACTTGAGTGTCCTGCAAGTAGTGGGCTCTGGAACCCACATGTCCATCATTATGGCATTGCTTCCACTATGAGCCATTGGCCACAGTAATACACATGTTTTCCATTACACAACACACACTATGATGGCTTACATCTTGTAAGTCAGTGCTGCTCTGCATAGTTTATGGGTATGGCCCACTATCTACAGGGACAGACTCTATTGTCCATAGCAGTTGTTCGGCTGAACATCATTACAACGTCACCTGATGGCACATATAAATCATTCTACATCATTTATCCCATTATTATGGACCAAGTTCTACAGCCAATTACATGCATATATACTTCACATACCTGTTGTGGGAATGCTGTCTGTTCTGGATAGTTTGCTTGTAAGGTTTTGTTTAGTGTTTTTTTTTTTCTTTGCCTTTGGCTTGCTTTCTTTCTTTCTTAGTCTGTTTCATTCACTCTCTCTGTCTCTGTCTCTCTCTCTCTCTCCTGTAAATGGATTGAGTTACTTTGAATAGATTGCAGCATGGATTTTGTAGGTGATGCACATGATCAGGTGATGGCCTCTGCATCAATCAGTGTCCTCCACTTGCTACCTGCATGCAGCATGCTGTGTAGTACTTCCAATTACCTCTGTCATGGCAACCCACTACTATAAATCCAAACATCATGTGGGCATGGTCCCTTTACCTTTCCTGTATGGTGGACACCCTTCCTGTGTGTGGGCGGCAGTGTTACAGACAGCAGGTAGCAATACCTTTTACAAGAGGACTTGCAGACTCAGGCCAGCTATATATGTGTATAATGTTCCAGAACTACAGACAGAGTGCAAGTAGTGTTGTTATATGCATTGTATAGCACCAGTGTTGCAGGGTTTGTGTGTACATACTAGTTTAACATAGAATGCAGTCTGTCTGCATAACTCTCAACTGTGGGCCTATCCACATGGTAGCCAGAAGTGTGCCTTTTATGCTTTGTCTGTCCACCACACAGGTCTTGTGTCAGATATATCACTGGCAGCATGTGTGTGTTGAGTGCTATCAGTAAATGGCTACATCCATTTGTGTTTCTGACTTCATATTTCTGACTAAGGGT